>NW_025055951.1:0-8516 GCF_019279795.1 Protopterus annectens | reverse complement strand
CCCCTTTTTGAATGCCCCCAAGGCATTTTTTTTCCCGGTTGAAAATTATTTCCCTTTGGGGGCGAGTAGATAAAGCCAAAGGGCAATGCAGAGAATTGATAATGGGTTGAACCTGCAAGAAATCTGAGGTACCTTCTGCAATTTGTCTGATTGGGACATGCAGGTATGCCTCCTTGAGGTCCAATGTTACCAGCCAAGACTCCTTGCCCAGCATGGGAAGAAGTTGCTGTAGAGTGAGCATCTTGAATTTTGGCAACGCAGTAGAAATGTGTTTAGGATGGATAGGTCCAAAATAGGTCTCCAATCTTTTCCTTCCTTGGCACCAGAAATAGCCTGGAATAAAAACCTTGACCCTGTCTGTCAGAGGTTCCTCTTTGAATAGCTGTCATGTTTATGAGATCTGTAATTTGCCTTGTGCCTCTGCCTTGATTGTGTGGGCAGGTATGCATGCCTCTCTATTTTGGAAAGGTGTGAAAATGGAATTTGTAGCTCTGCTTATAATGTCCAGGATCCATTTGTCCTTAGACAATATGCCAATTTTTTGAAAATAATGCCAGCTTTCCTCCTAACGGGGCTGCCATTTGAGACTTGGTTGGCATGCAAAGGGGAAAGTCATTGGTTTGCTTTCTGAAACATTGCGAGTTATCCTCACCACCTCTTTGTGTAGGAGCTTGCCATTGTCTGCCTCTAAACGATCCTTGGGCTTGTCCTCTGCCCCTCGGGCGCCTGTATCTGCCTCTTTGGGGTCTGTCCGTGGCAGGAAAGGACCAGTTTTTGGAAGGCCAATTTCTACTAAAGCATGGGGGTTGTACCTGTAGAAATTCTTTCACAGTTTGCATTGATTTAGCCTTCCTCCATTTTCCTTAACACCTCCTCAGCATTAGCACCAAATAGTACATCCTTTTGAAGAGGGGCGTCTAGTAATTTAGCTTTGACATGATCAGGCAAGGCTTGTTCCTTGAGCCAGGCATGCCTACGTATGACTGATCCTGTAACAGCAGCTCTACATGAGGCCTCTAGAGCATTAAAACCACATTGTAAGGTATGCTTAGCCACTTGCTCTGCACTATGCATCAACTCCTGCAACTCCTTCAAGTCTGGTTGTTCAGGTTGTGACATTTTACTTTTCAATTGTGATAACAAAAACTGTTGGTATTTTAGCATATGAAACTGACAGTTTAAGGCCCTCATGGATAAGGTAGCAGAGGTATATACCTTTTTCCCCACCTTTCTAAGGATCTAGAGTCTCTCTCGGAAGGTAGTGGATTTTTAGCAATGGAGGCCTTAACTCCCTTGGGGCCCTGTGAGATGGTTTCTGGGTCAGCAGCATGGCTTTTGTATAGAAACTGGTGTGAGTCAGGAACCCTGTAGTACCTGTCCGGCTTAACTGGAGCTGGAGGTAGAGAGTCCGGGTTAAGGCAAGCCTCCGAGTAAACATCATCTAGGATGTCCAAGACAGGAGGTATAGTCAGAGGCCTGTGCTGAGGTAGCAAGAGAAATTCCCTGAGCCTTTTCCTTGGAATCTGAATAATCTTGGCCTTCCCAGTGGAAGTGTTCCCTTAAAGTATGCAATGTTTCCCCAAATGAGTAATCCTCTGGGGGGGGGGGGGACAGAAGGGATGGATTCCTCCGCATCAGAGTCTTCAAAAGGGGAGTAAGAATGTTCCTGATCAGAGTGCTCTGAAATAATGGAGCCCTGATCAGAGGAGGGGGAATCTTCCTCCACTCTGGGCCTTTTGTCCGGTGGGGGCTGAGAACCTCTGATAAGAGTAATTAAGTCCTCAGCCATTTTAAGCATCTGTTTCTTAGGCATGGGGCCTGGAGATGGGCCCTGTGTAGTTGGTCTCAGAGTGCCAAGTTGCTTTAGACTTTGTGAAAGCCTTGATGGAGAAAGAGGAGTTTCAACGCCAAGAGTGGCTTCGGTATCTGTAGTCGGGGTGTGGGCCGAGGAGCCTGCAACCTCGGGCACAGGAGACACGGCCAAAAGTGTCGCCGGAGTCAGGAGCCGCGAGGCGCCTCGCTGAGAACCGACCATGTAGTCGGCTTTGGTGTCGGTAGAGGCCCGACCTCGCGGTGTGTCGGTCCTTGTCTTTATGCTTTTTAGACAAACGGAGTCGGAGTATCCGGCGACATACAGTATAATTAAATGATTTCAAAATAATGTTAGCGAACTCCCGACGCCATTAGTGCGCTTGTTGAATGTAGCACAAAAGCGACAGACCGGGAGCCGTGGTCTGGGCCTAAACAAGGTATGCAGAGGGAATGGAAACTTATGCGTATTTGCTTCCCACAAGAAATACAATTATTAACTTTGTTCGACATCGGTCTGAGGCAAGAAAAAGTTTCCAACGGGTACTTAGCTTTAAAGAAGACTTCGGTTTCCAAATTTTCGTAATCTCAGGAGCTGGCCGACCGGCACTTGCGAACTGCTTCTGCTTGGGCACCAGCAAGAAAGACTGAAGAAAATGGCCGGCTGGTTCCATTATACCCTGTCGCGACTGACGCCAGGGAAGAAGGCACAACCACCGGACCTAGACTTTGGAATTCGGCCGACCGAGGACCCGCCTGACGGCAGGAGAACTCATCTGTTATGACTGCAGTTGTATGCACGATGAACATCTGGTGAAGAGTCAGCATCTTGAATTTTGGAATCACCAAAAAGGTGTTTAAAGCAGACAGGTCCAAGATAGGACACCATGAATCATCTTTTCTGGGTACCAGGAAAATTGTTGAGTAGAAACCTTGTCCCTTTTCCTCTTCTGGTACAGTTTGAATAGCCTTTATTCTTGAGAAAGTATTTGCTTTTGAGCCTCTGCCCACTGATTTGGGGGTAGATCTGGCCAACTGTTTGGGGTTGGTAACATGTGGAAGTGAAATTTGTATCCTTGGGACACTATATTTAAAACCCATTTGTACTGGGTAATGAGTTCCCAATTTTTTTGCATGTATAGCAATCTTTCCCCCAAAGGGGCAGTCAGTTGAGAAGTGCTTGGAAGTTTTAAAGTTAAGTCATTGAGACAGTTTACCATAGGGGGGAGTTTTACTACTACCAGATTTGGAAATGGGGGTCCCCACTGGTTAGTCATGCGCGTACCTACGGACTGAAGCCTGGGTGTTCTGATGGATCTGGGTTTGGACTGAGAAGGCCTCGAAGAGGCAGGAAAGGACCAATTCTTAGAAGGCCAATGCCTACTAAATCTTGGAGGTTGTACTTGTAAGAAATCTTTAACAGTTTGCATAGATTTAGCTTTTTCCTCCATCTTTTTAAGAACTTCTTCTGCCTTACTGCCAAACAGGCGGTCCTGATTTAAGGGAGCATCCAGTAATTTAGCTTTAACATGATCTGGCAAGGATTGCTCCTTAAGCCAAGCATGCCTTCTAAGTACAGACACAGTGATAGCAGCCCTGCAAGAGGCCTCAAGTGAATCAAAACCACACTGCAAAGTAGGTTTTCCAACTTGTTCAGCAGAATGCATTAAATCCTGTAAATCCTTATTTTCAGCACAATCATTAATCAACATCATCTTCTGTTTAAGCAATCCAATAATATGCTGCTGATACTTTAACATATGAAACGGGAAGTTTTAGGCCCTGATGGCCAAGGTTGCAGAAGTGTATACCTTCTTACCCCATCTATCCAGCACCCTGGAGTCTCTATCAGAGGGCCTAGGATTTTTGGCAGTAATAGCTTTAATGCCCTTGGGTCCCTGTGAAATGGTCTCCTGATCCGCAGTACGATTTTTGAAAAGAAAATTGAGAGTCAGGAACCCTGTAATATCCATCAGGTTTTCTGGGAGCAGAAGGTAAAGATTCAGGGGCCAAGCTAGATTCCGAAAAGGCATCATCAACCATGTCTAGTACAGGAGGGATAGCTAAAGGCCTGTGCTGCGGCAGGAGTAAGAAATCCCTAAGCCTCTTAAGAATCAGAGAAATCCTGACTTTCTCAATGAGAATGCTCCCTAAGAATATGCAAGGTTTCACCAAAAGAGAAATCCTCCGGGGGAGAAGCAGGGGGACTCTAGAGTCCTCAGCATCAGAATCCTCATAGGTAGATAAGGGTAAATCCTGGTCAGAGGAAACAAATTTCAGAATCCTGGTAAGACATATCATAAGCAAACTCAGTCCTAGGTCTCTTAGAGGGGGAAGGTTTGCTTCCCCTGATTGAAGTAACAAGGTCTTCAGCCATTCTTATCATTTGTTTTTTAGGCATAGAGGCCTGACCATGCAGTTGTGGGCGTCAGTTTTCTAGGCATGGTTCAAGTTTTAGGCCTTGAAGAAGAAGATGGCGTTGGTTTAATATGCAAGTCAGTAGGCCTGAATACACCCTCAGCAGCCCGTGCCTGCACAGTGGCTCCGGACCCATCCAAGGTAGAGACATCTGCAGGTTCCACAGTTGAAGCATCTCGCGGCATACCGGACTCCAAATGGGTCTCAGTAGAGGCCTGCAAATCTGAAGTAGCGGGTATCAGGGGCTGCGAAAGCACCTCATTGAGTACTGGCGACTGGCTTAGAAGCGTCTCGGCAGCTTTGGACCTAGGCGGCCTATGTCTGTCTTTATCTTTGTTTTTTTGGAATGTTGGTAGTCGGGTGGCTTACCGAAGACATATCTGGATAACTGAACCGAGCACCAAAATATTTAGAAGTGAAAATATACAGACGACGGATAGTTCGTGGTTTAAATTAGGCACAAAACCGATAGCGAGGTACGTCATGGTCAGGGCCTAGGCAAGTAATACAGTACGAATTAAAATCTTTATGAGGCATTTGCTTTCCACAAGAAATGCAATCATTTACTTTTGATGATATCAGTTTAGAGCAAGAAAGAGATTCCCCAATGGGGTACTTAGCTTTTAGTTGATGACTTCGGTTCTGAAACTCTAAAACGAAAATTTCAGGTGTTGGCAGACCGGCACTTGTGAACTGCTTCTGCTTCGGGCACCGCACAGCAAGAAAGACTGATGTAAAAGCGTCAGCTGCATGTTTTATACCCCTGACTACCTGACATCACGGAAGAAGACACAGCAACCGACGCAGGACCCAAGACTTTGTTAATCAGGCCGACTGAGGGCTACTGCAAGCAGATAACCCAAATGTAATGACTGCATCAGTGAAACACGAAGAACATCAGTAGAATAGAATCTGCATTATATTAGATTTTCACATCTCTACCCAAGAAAATATAAGGCACTCTGCCTGACTCATACAGTGATCAGCTGTTCACATTTTGTAGTCCAATACCACAATCTGAAATAAACTCCATCACTATAATGCAGTGTGTAACTTTCACCAATTTCCACAGGGAAAGAGGGAGAGAGACAGAGAAACCTTCTTCACAAACTTAAAATTATGCACCTGGAAAGTACTTATTAAAACCCTGTCTCTTGATGACGTGTCACTATGCAGCAAAACATTAGAACCATAAGTGAACACATCTCTATAAGATCTGAGAGAGATGAGGCCAACAGCACCATGACTAACTAGGACAACTAAACAACCCATGAATGCCAGACAAACCTGGAAAACATGGCAAGAAAAAAAAAATAATCAACATCTCAATAACTTAGAACATAAGAAACCAAACTAAACAAACTGGCCACAGTAATAAAAACTTACTCCAGGCCAGATCCAAGGAAAGTAGTTGACTGATTTAGCACTTTCATGCCTTGAAGTAAACTTCTTTAGAATTAACCAATTTCACACCCTCCTTTTCTTATACGCTACTAATAGTCATGTTAACTAGTACATGGAATAAACAGTTACTTACAATTCATTCATTAAACCACACTTGACATTTAAGACTATTACAATAACTAAAACTATAATAATTAAAAGCCCTGAAATGCTACAAGTACAAAAAAACACCTCAGGGTCAAGGAAACATGCAAATATAAAAGTAAAATATGAACAAAACAGCAGAATGACAATAAATCCATCCTTTAATCTAAACCATTTTCACACCAAAACATGCATTTTTAAACATAAAATTCCCTATAAAAAGGATTATTAAAACTTTTTGAAAATGCTTTTAAAAATTACAGTTTTGTACCTACCATAAATGTAGATGTTCGAGTGTTCACCCTGCTGCAGTCATCACACTTGGGTTTATCCTGCCATCAGGCAGTCCCCGCAGTCAGCCTGAATTCCAAAGTGTTGGTCTGGCGTCGGTTGCTGTCGCTTCTTCCCTGACGTCAGTGCGCCAGGGGTATATAAGAGGCATCCGATGCCATTTTCTTCAGTCTTTCTTGCCGTGCGGTGCCCAAAGCAGAAGCAGTTCGCAAGTGCCGGTCGGCCGACACCTGAAATTTTCGATTTGAATTTCAGTCCAAAGTCTTCAATAAAGCTATACTCGCTGGGGAACATTTTCTTGCCTCAGTCCGATGTCAGAAAAAGTTAACAATTGTACTTCTTGTGGGAAGCAAATACCTCATAAGGACTTCCATTCCTATTGTATTCCTTGCCTAGGCCCAGACCACGACGTCACAGGTTGTCAGCTTTGCGCTAGGTTTAATAAACGAACTATCAAACGCGGTTTTGACTTTGCACGGCATTACTTTGGCAGGAAATTTAATTACATCATGCCGTTGGAGCAGCCGATGACCACCATTCATAAAAAACGCAAGGATAAGGACAGGCAGCCTAGGAATAAGCCAGACCCAGAGGCCTCAGCTGGGCCTATCACCGGTTCTCCGGTTTTCAGTGAGGCGCCTACGCAGCCCCTGACTACCGCAGAACTGGAACCCCAGACAGCTGCGGATTCCCAACCAAAGTCTACTAGGCAGACGCAGCCATCTACAGACACCGGAACAGAACTAGACACCGGTGCAGTGGAAACACCTTTGGTTGCAGAAGGTGTCTTCAGACCGACTACACTCACTATTAAATCTTATGCTAAGCTTAAAACTCCTTTAAAACCTAAGACTGTTCATCAGTCTACAGTTTTGAAAAGACCGCTGTGTGAAAAGGAGCCACTGAAGTATGCACACGTGCATTCAACCCAGTGGAATTGCAATGATTGCTGCCAACATTGTACCCAATATTTTGAGAACCAGAGATGCTGGGGCTTTTCTTAAAAGAAGTGTTAGAACTTGTTGACTAAGAGCACAGACCCTTTCTGGTGGAAGTTTCACAGACATTATGGTGGTGTCCAAGTCTGTTCCTATAAACACGGTAAGTTGCGATGGCAATAAGGCAGACTTTTCTAGATTTATGGAAATCCCCAACTGACAGCAAAGATTCATGGTCATGTCTGTCGCTTGTATGAGTTATTGCCTGGTGGTGGCAGTTAGGAGCCAGTCATCTAGATCTGTAAATACCTGGAATCCTAAGCATCTCAGGTGAACCATGACTACTGCCATACATTGTGAGACCAAAGGGCAGAGGTTGAAATTGGTAGTGACTAGCTCCCAGCCAAAAGCACAGGTGATCTGTAGATGGTCTGGCCATTTTTATATGGTAGTACACATCCTGGAGATCGATCGAGCACATCCAATTGTCTTTCCGTAGAAAAGGGAGTATCGACTGCGGCATGACCATCCGGAACTTGGTCTTTTTTACAGATTTGTTCAGTCTGCTGAGATCCAAAAAAAGTCTCCAGTCCCTTGTTTTCTTTGGAACTAAAAAGAACCTTGAGTAAATTCCAGATTCTATCTGATCTGCAAGGACCAGTTGGATGACTTTTTTCTAGCAACCTTTGGATTTCTACGGTTGCTTGTTCCCTGCGACTGGGTGGGACGTCCGGGATTTTGTTTACATGGGGGAGTGTTAAGAAAGGGAACAGCATAACCTCTGGAAATGATGATTTGTACTCAGCTGTTTTTTGAAATTTTTAGCCAAGCATCTGGGTACAATGATAAGCATCCCCAGACTGCCTCCAGAGGTGGACATGAGAGCCTCCTCTCAGAAGTGCTGAAAGGGCTTCCCAAAGAACTGATCTGTCACCCTGGTTCTGTGGACCCACTCTGCCGTGTGGACGGCATCTTCCATTACTGCCCCCCTCCTCTGCCTCTGAATGGGGTTCACCACAAGTGTCCTGAAAGGCTCCTCGAGTTTTATGGAACCATATTTTTCAACCTTTCTGACCTTTGGGGTAAGGTCTGACGGGTGTAGAAAAACAGACTCTGATGGCGGACAGAGTCTTTCCTTGTTCACTCCTGGTAAGTGTTTCTTTCACTTTGGGTCCAAAAAGCGACAAGCCATCGAAAGAGGTCTTGATAAAGGATGACTTAAAAGGCTCTGCAAATGGACAAAAGCGCATCCAGGAATGTCTCCAAAGAGCAATTCCTGAAGCCGCTGCTCTACTCACTCCATCAGCTATGTACGAAACCAAATGCAAGGACGAGTTTACTATGGGAATTAAGGGTAGAGAGCTGGGAGGATACTTTCTCTGAGACCCCCGCAGCTACTGATCCCTGAAGAGTATCTCCTAGTTCTTTAATGAGATCTCTTTGTAGCCTAGTGAAGTGCGTAAGATAATTCAGTGACCTAATGGCAAAAGTCACTGAAGTAAACATGTTTAT
>NW_025055950.1:0-7737 GCF_019279795.1 Protopterus annectens | reverse complement strand
ATGCTAACATTTTGCTTCTGTGAGAAAAAGCAAAGGGCTACTTTAGTGCTTCTGGTGAGGAAAGCAAAGGTATTATATCAACAAATTGAGAAGCTAACTGGCTAAACTAGCATTAGTGGCGGGCGTGAACATTCATGTGACTCCCCTCTTTTCCTCATTCTTGACAAGCTAATTATTTACTTTTCAGTAAGTACTGCTTCATTTCTTCCTAACTTTAGAATATCTGCCTGCATACATCATCCCTAAATTTTCAGGGTCTACGTATTAGTTCCTCCTCAAGTGTTTGGCAGTGCTCTGTACAGACTCAGACACTTTGAGTGACATTTTTCCTGTAAAAGGTTTCAGTACTTAATATATTGATCATAGCTGGGCATGTCCCACAAGGTCAGTTTCTGTGCTTTTCTCCTGTCAACCTGATGAACTTGGGCATCCTGCTGAGGGCAATGTAGCAATTGCCTCATGTAAACGAACAACCATCTCACCCCTCCCCAGCTGCAACATGAGGAATGCACATATATGTGGAGTGGAAGCCAAGCGCTCTCCAGCCATGACTGGATTACCCAGAGTCAGAGGAGAAGGTTAACACCTGCACTACACGTTTCAACACATAGCCCTCCCAGGACACACCATCACCCAGCCTCACATAGTGGCACAAATTTTTGCACCTACTTCGGGGAGGCTCTCAGTGCCCAAACATCAGAGACCTCTGGGCCAGAATGCAAATACCACCACACATCCAGCACAAACCATGAGACATAGTTCACTGGGCTTGGTGTTGCCGCTGTAAAGCCCATAGGAAGAAACTTTACCCAATACACTAATTTGCTTTGGGTGACTCAGTAAGGCACACTGATGTCAGTCTGCAGGTTGAATAAGGAAGAAATTCTGATTGGCACACCCTGCTTGATTGTAGGATCACTACATAATGCATGCACTTAGGTCACTCTAACAGATACAAATATGACATGTCGTGTCCATGTTGGTGTGGAATCACCTGAGATAAAAAAATTCCCTTTTTCCTGGACTACATGAAAAGAGACATAGAGGAGCTCTTGGATCTTGTAGCCCAGCAGGTATGACCCTAGCTCTGAGTAGAATCCTAGTTTCTAGTGTCATTCTAAGGGGATCAAGTATCTGTCTGCCTGGGATGACATGATCAACAGACCTCGTTGCTTCACCAGAGATAGCCTGCACCTGTCACCCCAGGGATTCCGGATACTGGCCAAGACTCTTGCCACCCCATAGTGCCTTTTTTAGGCAATGTCTAACTAATGTCTTTCAGCTTTTCTTGGTTAGGGGTCGCCACTGCCGAACTTTGGTCTGCTAATGATTGGCAGTGGATTTTTACAGTGCTGAGGTGCCAGCCTGACACCCAACCTTCAAAGAAGGCACACCCATTCACACACATACCTACCTGCATGCCTTTAAACGTCACTTAACCGCGGGAAGGACATGCAGACTCCACACACAGAAGGCACTCCAGCCAAGAATTGAACCGGAGAACCTCTTGCTGTGAGGCAACAACACTAACCGCTGGGCCACCATGGCTATGAAGACAAAATTACCACCATAACAGCTACAAGCAAACAAAATCTGAGGGTTATGCCACTCAACGTTAAAAGTCTAAATCTCAAAATGCACTTGCTCGAAGCCACTCATAAAATGGGAGAGAACGTCGAGCATCCTATGCAGTGACCGAGACCTGGTTCTAAGGTCGGAGAGCACCCCAGCACTACCAGGAGTATAATTCATACCATACCTTTTGGCCCCTAAACCTGGACTGAGCTTTAAAAGGTGGTGTGTCCATATTCATAAAGGATATGCATCTCAGACTAATGGCCCAACATAACGTATCAAGAGATACTTCAGGTACCTTCTTTTCCAGATAACCTTACCAATCCAGGTTGTAGCCTGCTTTGCTTGAATACCATATAGTTGCTCACATTCCTTCATTGGAAAATATTAAGTTACAAACTAATACCATATGCCAGGAGACTTTAACTACCCTCCATTAACGATTACTCATGCCTCAACTTGCTTAACAATGTTTTCTGGGTTGATGTTCCCAGCCCCTGGACCAACTCATTCTTTGTCACGCTCTGGATTGCATTGCATAAGTGGAAATTCTGGCAGGATTTCCACGAGCAGGATAAGCTGCTTACCTTATTTCACTGAATTGCATGCGCCTGGCGCTTTGCCTGGTGCAGCTGGTTGATCTGCTATATTTTGCACTGTTATAAAAGCTTTTATTGTTTCTGCACGTTTACATGCTGTTTTAAACTGTTTCACCATTGTAACTGTAACAAAAGCTTTCATACTGAGAGTTGTATTTTCTGTTTGTGAGTGCTCTATCAAACTTTTCTGGCCGTTTGTCTGTTAAAGCATTCTCTAGTCTATATAGTCTATTTAAAACTTTCATTTGGTAAGCCACCGTAGAAACTGTAATAGTATGCATTATGAAATTGCACTTTATTTAATTGCAAATTCCATGAGCTTTCTTTTCCTTCCCTTTGAGAATTTTCTCCTTTGTACAGGTGGTTTCTTTCTCTTTAAAGTGAGGTTTCATGGTTCTGCTCGGGTGGCTAATCTTAACTCTTTCGACCTAACTTACTGCTATATAAACCCTGTGTCTTATAAAGGTTCTGCTTGTATAACAACAGAGACCTCAAACAAATACAAGCAACCCTCTTTAGCACAGCCATGTTTTGTACCTTCCTCCCAGTGTGGCCACTCAGCTTCCACAGCCACTTGGGCCTCAGGTGCCCAACCTCTAGTCATGGTGACTCTATAGTCAGAGCACACTGATGTCCTGCACTCACCAGGGCTAAACAAGGGAAAAAGTTACTGTCAGCTGCCTGTCAGGGCCAGAGGCTGAGATCCTCACATGATAACGCGACGACTCAGAGTTACTCCACAACAAGTACAAATATGACTTTCTGTCATTGTCCATGTTGGTGTGAATGACCTGAGATCGTAAATCTCCTGGACTACATGAAAAGAGACATGGAGGAGCTCTCTGATCTCTCAGTGGCCCAGGCCGGTCCTTGACTTAGCCCCTGAGTAGTATCACTCACTGCCATCACCCAGAATTACACCACAGTAGAAGGACAAAATGATTGACTTTAACAATTGGCTGGCTTCTGGTGTCATTCTAAGGGAATCCAGTATCTGTCTGTCTGGTTTGACATAGATCGACGAGACCACGCTTGCTTTGCCAGAGATATTTGCCTGCAAGCACGCCTTGGGATTCCGGATACTGGCTAAAAGGCTCGCACTTGCCACCTCTATAGTGCCTTTTTTAGGCAAGGTTCAAAATGACAAAACCACCGCACTGTAACAGGTTTTTAAGCAAGCAAAAGATCTGAGGGTAATGCTACTCAATGCTAGAAGTGGAAACCTCAAAAATGCACTCACTTGAGGCACTCCTTAAAATGGGAAGACAGGCCCGGCATTGACATCTGTGCAGTGACCAGAGACCTGGTTCTAAAGCTCCAGAGAGCACCCTCTGCATTACCAGGCTCATAATTCATACCACCTTCAGGCACCAAACCCAGACCGAGCTACTAAAGGGTGGAGGCGTGTCCATATTCATTAAGTGATATCCACACCTCCAAGCTAGTTGGTTGCTCCTTGTAGCATAATGCATCCTAGATTATCTCAAGGTTCAACTAACTCTGGGCAAAACTGTAACGGATTGTAGCTTTGCTACAGACCCCACACCATGCCCCAAGATTCCCACCTCGTTTCTGATACACTGGAAAATATTAAGGTACAACCTAACACTGTAATAATGGGTGATTTCCCAATCAAGCCTACCATTAACTGGGAAAACTTGCTCATGTACCACAAATCTCTTTTTGCTAAACGTTTTCTGGAAATCAATCATAATTCCAATGCGCCCCGGATCAACTTATCAACACCCCCACCAGAGGCAGCACACCTCCACCTAGACACTGGTCATCTGCCAACATGGGTGATCGGTTGTTCCACACCAGAGGTCAGCTCCTCATTGAAGTCCCGAATCCGACCACAAGCTAATCACCCTAGACATCCACATCCCACCTGACCCCATAATAGGAAAAAACAAATGAGTAAAAAAGTTCTCCCAAAGCCAACTTCACGCTTCTTAAGACAGAAGTGGCAAACTTCATGACACACCATGCAGATGGACAAGAGAGGTACGACTACTGAATCCTGGCTACACAAATGCACTTTTATAAGCACTTACACGTAGTGCATGGATCATGCTATCCCCTAACAGAGAATCAAGATGCTTTATCCCTCCAAAAAAAGGAAGCCAATCTGAAAGTGGTCTAATGCCATAAAATAATCTCTAGCAACAAAAGAAAGAAACTGTTGCAAAAAGGGGCAAAATCCCATGATTGGAGTGTCAGCCTCAGTGAGAAGCTGAGATCCCTCGCCATCCTCCCTGAGGTTGTTATAGAAAACAAAAATTGCTACTGATTCTAAAGGCAAAACCAGCAAAGCATTCTATAAAGCAAGTGTCAAAATCTCAATGGCAACACTCAGATCTGCTCACGAGTTACAGCACAATGACACTAAATATACAGAACTAACTGATATTGCCAACATCCTGGCAGATAGGTTCAGTGCTAACTTTACCCCCTCTCTACCCCTAAAAGGGCCCATCTTTATACCGGAAGAATGCCAAAGTTCCTGTAATCACGGCTGCACAGGTAAAAAACTTCACTCTCCAAAGCCAACAATACAGCATCCATGGGACACTGAAGTAACATCCCAGGCTGCCTTCTACATGAACTACAGAATGAACTGTTTCCCCACCTAAGTACCATGTTCAATCATAGCCTCACCTCAGGGCTTTATGCCCATTGAATGGCAAGCCCCACGGTGCGACAGTTATCCCACTCCACAAAGGGCCACAACAGACCCGGGAACTACACACGTGTAGCCATTAATGACTTGAGCCTTGTCTGCAAGGCCAGCTGGAACATATCATCATGGAACTCATAAACAAAGACATTAAGAATCTCCAAAACCCTGGACCCCACACAGTTTTGGGTTTATAAAAGGCAGATCATGTCTCCTAAAACCTGATAGACTTCTTTTGAAGTGAAGTCACCTAAAGCCATAGATGAGGGTAAGGTGGTTCACACAGCCTATCTAAATCTGTAGCCAAGGCATTACTGACACCATCCCCCACTCTGGAATTATAGATAAACTCACTAAACTAGGTATAAATCCCTATGTCACAAGATGGGTTTGCCAACTTCTGGCTTCCTGTAAAAGAACCCACACTGTGAAAGTAGCAGACTCCAAATCAGACTTCAGACCAGTGACAAGTGGAGTACCACAGGGTTCTGGGGCCCCTGGGTCCTCTCTCCTGTTTGGTATCTACTCTCGTAAAGTACAAAACTAACTTATGTAGAAGGTCTTTTATTTCCTTCTAAATTTTGCTAGATGACTGCAAAGCTAGGGAAAGCCATAATTGAAACTCCCAACGATGTGACATCCTACAAAGGGCCTCACTGAGACAGATGCCTGGTGCTTCCAACAAGACATGGTCTCCAAAGGCTCAATGCCCTTAAAGCAATGTGCATTGTCATCTGCTTTGGTAAAAATTCTGTACCCATGAAATACCACATAGGCTGATGTCAACTTCTACATCGAAAAGTGTGATAACAGACCTTGGGACACAGGTGGACAGTAGTCTCCTCCTTTTGATAATCACATCACCATAGTGGTCCAGAAATCCTTCTACGCAGGCACACCTCATAACAAAAGGTTTTCCTCATTCAGAAAAAAAAAGAGGTCATTGTTCCCCTCTACTCCATCACTCTGATTAGACCCCCACCCATAGAGTAATACAACGCGCTTTTTGGTATGTACACTCCACACAGACACATCTACAACAACTGAAAAGGCCGCAAAAAGCACACTCCTAAAGAGGATTACTGGTCTCAGGCCGATGCCTTATGCAGGACGGCCATCCTCAAAAACTCCAGCTTTTACTTCCATCACATATCGCCTACTCAGAGACGCATCTCTACCTAACATACACAGCTATGCTCATCAACCCAGAGCTGTTGGATATGCTCCACTTAAAGAAATCCCAATCCCTCATAGCTACATGCTCTAGGGGACCTAAAACCGTGTCACCACAATAAACAGAACATGCTGGAGGGAGCTAGAGTCCTGTCACCCAATGCAAGACTTCCCATACTCTGTAACAGACTACCTATCATTTATGTCAAACAGAGCTCCTCATTAGCACTCTTCAAGAAAAATCTTGATGATTGGATGGGTAATAGGAAATTCATCCCAGGGATCACTTCTGTGCAGTTCTGCTTGACAGCAAGGGCACAGCTAAAACCAATTTTCTTGGGTGGCGAAAGCCAGGGTACATTTTTGGCTAGGCTTGTATAGGCTCTAGGCCCATTAGCCTAGTACCTACCTATGAATTTATTTACCTATGAAACATCCTTGACCTGGTCATTACTAACATGGGCGACCATTGCTCTACACTAGTAATCAACTCCTACCTGGTCAGATCTGACCACAAGCTAATCACCATGGATATCCACATCCCACCCTCTCCCCCCCAAAGGAAATCACCATAAAAAACTTCTCCAAAGCCAATTTTGGGCTTCTAAAAACAGAGGTGGCTAACTTCATGACATCCATGCAAATGGAAAATAGGTACATGACTGCTGAATCATACACCAATGCACTCTATGAGCAGATACACAAGTACATGGAAAGGACCATACCAAACAGAACTGAGATGCTCTCCTCCAAAAAAAGGAAGCCAATCTGATGGTCCCCCTCCATAAACAAACTCTACAACAGAAGGAAAAACCTGTTGCAAGAAAGGATGAATTCCCAAGACTGGAAAACTCCACTTGACTAAAAGCCTCAGCAAAAAGCTGAGATCCATCATCAAATCTCTAAAGTTAGATATGAAAACAAAAATTGCTGCATATTCCCAGAAGACAACTACAAGCCATTCTATAGAAGTTATGTCAAGAATCTACACTTTGGCAATACTCAGAATACTGCTCTCGAGGCTAGCGGCAATATATACAGAACCAACTATTATTTGCCAACGCATATTGGCTGACAGGTTCAGTGCGAATCCCTAATTGCCTCACCTCTAAATGGCCTATCACAATACCTGAGGAATACCAAGTTCTATTATCACAGCTACAGGTAAAACTGCACTGTCCATAGCTACAAAGGATACAGCTTCACATGCGGACCTGATAAGCTTATCCCTGGCTGTGTGCTACATGAATTACAAAGTGAACTGGCACCACACCTGAGTACCCACCAACTAATCACAGCCTCATTTTCAGGCTTAGTTCCTACTGCGAATGGCGTGACTGCTTATGGTCAAAGCCCACCTGGCACAAAGTTAGTGGAGCGGGCTACAGACACAGAGAACTACTCACCCCATTGAGTCCCCACGGCAAATTCTGCGGCCTATATAAGGCTATGCAGCACATCATCATGGACCTTATAAATAAGGACATAGGAATCTCTGGACCCCATGCAGTTGTTGTTTTTGTGGTAGATCATGCCTGATAGACTTCTTTGATCATCGCACACAGCTGTGAATGAGGGGCAGTTCCACTGCGGCTACCTAGATCACCAGGGCCTTCTACACCACATCCTCACTCAGGAATCATAGATAGCCTCACTTCGTAGGCATAAACCCCCACCACTGTCGCCACTAGGATGGGTTGCCAACTGGCTCAC
>NW_025055949.1:0-2500 GCF_019279795.1 Protopterus annectens | reverse complement strand
TATATATATATATATATATATATGGTTCTACCTGACATAATCGAAACCACACAACACCGACAACCACATCACCGACACCACATATTCGACAGTCCATAAACACGAAACCACACATAACCGACAACGAAATAACCGACGGTACACAAACACGAAACCCCATACAAAACAAAACACATCCCCATTCCACAAACCACACAACACGACACACCACTGCTTTAAACTTTTGCAAAAGCACCAAAATCTCCTTACAAGCCCACACTCAAACCTTACCCTGCAACCCCAAGGTCCGTCACTATCGTGACACCCTACCTACCCGCCAGCCCCTAACCCCAACCTCCACTTAACTGGCCTCATCGCCCTCTGTGCTTTTGCTTACCTACCGGCTCCCCTAACCTAACTCACTTAACCCGCTACTCTACTTCCCTAACCCTAACTCACTTAACCCACCTATAAGCTCCGCCTCCCTAACCCTAACTCACTTAATCCCACCCCACTATGTCCCTAACCTAACTCCGCCAACCCACCCTACCCCTGCTCGCTCCTAACCTAACTCATAACACACCCCACTTATATCCCCACAGACCGTCAATCTCCCACGCTTACCTGCCTCTGTTCGGCACCTAACGTCCGTCACTACCGCATACTCACACAGCCTTTCCCCATGTCGGCATCCTCGGCGTTGGTGTTGTCATCCGTCGTGTCGGTCTTCTGCATTGTCGATGTTCTGCAACCTGCTTAATTGCCGCGATTCGTCGGTCTTCTTCGCTTTCGATCTTCTGGAGCTCATTCCATGTCGGTCTTCTAGCTGTCCCGCCCGAGTCAATGCATCAAGTCAGGTAGAAACATATATATATATGTATATATATGTATATATATATATATATGTATGTAATATATATGTATGTATATATATATATATATATATATATATAAATGCATATGTATATATATATATATATATATATATATATATATATATATATATATATATATATATATATACACACACACACACACACACACACATATATATATATATGTGTGTGTGTGTGTATGTGTGTGTGTGTGTGTGTGTGTGTGTGTGTGTGTGTGTGTGTGTGTGTGTGTGTGTGTATGTATATATATATATATATATATATATATATATATATATATAAATATATATATATATATATATATATATATATATATATATATATATATATATATATATACACACACACACACATTAGAGAGTCGATTATCTGAACTAATTGGGACCTAGGGTAGTTGAATAATCAAATATATTTATTTATTTATTTCAGTTTGGTGACCGGGATAGTCCACTGGGCCTAGTAGAGCATGTTTTTAGTTGAGGCCCAGGGAGAAAAGCTACACAGTCATTGACAACTTTACAAAACAATGAAATCATATTACAGCTTTTGTAAAAAAGAAATCATGTAAATTATACAGTCTTGGAAATTTTTTTACAGAATATATAAAAAATATAAAATTTTACACTTATACATTTATTAGAATCTTTTACAGAATTAGATTTAAAGAAACAAAGAAAAAGAAGGGGCAATGGAGTTTGGAATAGGTTCAAAGAAGAGTTGCTGAGAGAAAGACATTGGGCAGGATTCACTAAGCCTCCGTGTAAGAGATCCAAGGCTTACACGGAGGCTGCAGTTAAACAGTGTGATATCAGCATGTCATGCATATGCATGAGGGCATGCTGAATCACACCTAAGGTTAACACGGTCCGTGGAAGACAGTAGGGAGCATGTCCGTAGGCCGAGCCCTGCAAGCGGACACGCCCCCAGAAGAGTAAAAGTGCCCAAAGTAAACACCCACGACAGAGTACATGGAAATGTGAATAAACACAACACAACACAACACATGCCCCCACAGACTATGAACATAAAATTATATAAATGAACATGTTATATATTTTTTTAACTGTAAAGATGTTTGCCCGTGAGTGCGCTCGTTTGCGCGGGCATGCCCGAAGCTCAGCCACAGTTAGCAGTAAGTGGAAAAGCATATAAGAACTAACTATGCAAAGTAAGACAAAAAGCAATAGCGTAGCAGTAGAGATGTTGGCTGAAGAGCAGGCAGTCATGGTACAAGCCCCCACAACATCAATTTTTATTTTTAGTGAAATAAGCACAAAACAAGTCCCTGACATATATGTACACATATAAAATTATATTTTATGTAAAATGTAATGACATAGGCCATTTATTTTGAAGAAGTGTGAGATAACAAAATAATAAAAAATGCCAGATGTGCCTAGAGCTGAGCTACAGTTTAACAAGGTGAGTGCATCTGCCCGTGGGTGACCAGTGGTTTAACAGATGTAAAATGAGTGCCCAAAGGTGAGCAGTGGTTTAACATGCTGAAACTGTGTGCCCCTAGCTGAGCTGAGCATACTATGCATGCTTACAGCCAAATGAAGCATAAACCAGCGTAACCCATTTGCGCGGAGCTGCGCACCGCGCCAACAAGCTAACCGACGGGC
>NW_025055948.1:0-8129 GCF_019279795.1 Protopterus annectens | reverse complement strand
ACTGCAACAGTGAATACACTCGAACATCTACATTTGTGGTAGTACACAACTGTACTATGTTCATCGTGTTTCACTATTTGCGATCAATGATGGGTGAATCCCAAAGCTGAGGTTGCAGGTGGCTGGGTCTAAGCAGATTAGGAGGCTGGGCCTGCAGAACTGTGAAAGTGGCAAAGCCTGCTCTGGATTTAGAGTAGAGGTAGTGGTGGTAAAACTGTGCACTGAACTCCAAGTTGCAGCCTAAAATGTCTTTGGTTGGTGCGCTCCTCACAGGAGGCTGCTGAGTGGCTTCTCTGGTTGAATGTGGCCCTAATGCCCTTAGGCACTGTGATTTACCATGTTGTGAGCCCCAGAGAAATGAATGCAGTGGCCTATCCATTTTAAAAATAGTCTGCTTTGAATATAGCCTTTCCTTGTGATCCTGCAGCACTTATGCCACTAGAGTTGCTCAGTCTTTCTGAAAACTTTAGTTCTGTCCAAATAAGTAGCTGTCTGTATATATCAAAGGAATGCAGGAGTTTCTCACCCTTATTCTGTGGGGTTGTGGATGAGGCAAATGAATGGTTTGCTTAAGGGCCACTGGACACCACCTTAGGCATAAATATTAGTTAGATACTCAGAAACCTATCTGGATGGAAAATGATAGGGACACAGCCATGAGTGCCACACGCTCTGAGACTAGGTACAGAGGTTGTGCTGAGAGCAGAGCTGTTTTTCCAAGACAGAATTTTATTTCAGAAAGCAACATTGGCTGGCTCAAAGGCGGCAGTGTGAGTTTTTCAAGACATAGTGAGGTCCCATGCAGGTGATTTTGTGGGTCTTGTTTTGGCCTCTGAGGTACTGCCTTCGCAATGGATGAGAAAAAAATAGGTGGTTCTGTATTGTAATGAAGGCTGAAATGGCAGGCATGGTTTTAATTGATGAAAAGGATGGGCCATTGTGTCCAGAATGGTAGTGAGGGAGTGCAGGGGGCAATGCTTCAAGGCTGTGCCTTAGGGGACAAGCTCTTGGGATTGGGTACCAGTGCTAGGGGCCGGTCTACTGGCAATCAGAATCATTTTTAGCTTCTCTTGTCTGACCTTTGGGAGTGAGGAGGAGAGGAGAGGCAGAGGAGGGCACTGTTGAGGTTTTCAAGCTGGATTGATAGAGCATCCACACTTTCCATGCTTGGTTTGTGATAATTCCTTGTAGAATCTCTGTAGTTGGCGGTTGTGAGGGGTAAATGAATATGTCTGGGCATCCCCCATTTCTTTGTTGTCATGCTGAAGACTTGCAATGGATCCAGTTTCCTAGGTGGGGATCTGAGATTTCTGATTGGTTAAGTCTCTGCCAGGTAATTTTCTTTCTGGCAGGGTGTGCTTACAGGGGGCTACTTGATAAGTCGTCTGTCCTAAAGTCATAAGCATCTGCAGAGGGCCAAAGACCCATGGCACCTCCTGCTTGTTTATCTTTTCCCTTGTTGTATTGTCTAATATCAGTAATTTGTCCTGGATGAAGCGATCTTTACTTGAAAGCTGTCAGGGCATTCTGAACAGCTAGCATCTCTTTGATTGATATGAAGATCTTGATCTGACATGGACCGCCGCCCTGCCATGTGGGCCCCAGGTATAATCTGATGCGTCTGTTTGTTATTGACTGCCAGGCTGTGGGTGGGGTGAGATGGCGCTGTCCCTTGTTGTGAGAGTGACAAGACCTGTGCCCGCCATCAAAACTCCTGTTGCAGGCAAGAGATGAGGGGTGATTAGGGTTTCAGGCTGTGACAGTATTGTGGCTTACTTTTGATCACCACTGTAGTTTCCTCATATGCGGTCTGGCATATAAATTAGTAGAATGCAGGATGCCATGTGAAGCCCAAAACACCAAAATTTTTCTTGCAGATAACTGGGTCTTTGCTGCCAACATTTTGAAGCGAAAGTCAGTTACTGACTTTGTCTGGCGAGATGTTAGCCATCATCTGGGCAATTTGTATTTAAAAGCTTACACCCAGAATATTATCTCTCTCTTGAGGAATTGCACTAGTTTTTGATTTCCATTTGCACACAATACCTGTGCCCTAGGCAAATCAATAGTCTTTTACAAATGCCAGATGCTTTAGTGAGATATTGTCCTTGTTCTGCTTGAATAGGGCAATCGTCCAAATAAGGATATGTTGAATTCCTCTGTCTGCAAAAGGAAATGCAATTACTGGTGCCAGGCATTTTGTGAGGGAGCCTGGGCCTTGGCCAGTAGATAAACCCTAAGGACAGTGCAGAAGGGTGGTAGTGCAGTGAGAGCTGAATGTGAATCTGGGGTATCTTTTTGCAAAGATTTTCTGATTGGGATATGCAGGTATGCCTCTTTGGAGTCCAAGTTACAAGCCAAGCCTTCTTGCCTTGTAGAGCAGTAGCTACTACAGAGTCAACATTTTGGTGCTGGGCGATCCAGAAATGTGTTGAATAGACAGGTCCGTGTTGGTCTCAAACTTTTGTGTTCTGGGTACCAAGAAAAGTCTTGGTAAAATCTTGTCCCTGCTTTTGCTGGCAGTACTTGCTGAATAGCCTGTCCATGAGGGATGCAAACTAATTTTTGCCTCTGCCCATTGATTGTGGGCAGGTCTGGCACTTCTTTGCCCATGGCAGGGGTGTAAAAGTGGAACCCTTAGCCCTGGGACACTATATTTCAAGACCATTTTGTCCTGGAAAGTGATCATATGCCATTTTGAGAAAAAGTGTAGTTTTCCCTAAGGGCTGCCAAACACTGGCAGAGGAAGTCATTGGGAGTGTTTCCTGTATGGCTGATTTGTCTTCTCCGCTTTTGGAGGTAGGCGCCCGCTGTTTGAGCCTGTATGTGCCTGGGGCTGGGATCACCTGGGGCGTCTGTATCTGCCTCTTTGTGGCCTGTCTGACACTGGAAAGGACCAATTCTTTGTGAGCTGAGTTTCCACACTAAATCTGGATGGCTGTACCTGTAAGGAAATCGCACTGTTTGCATAGATTCGCTTTGTCCTCCCATTTTTCTTTCAACACCACACTTTCCTCTGCTTTAACAAATAAGGTATATGTAATGGGCATCTAATAATTTTGCTTCACTTTGCGATCGAAGATTTCTGTTCACTTTAACCAAGCATGCCTCTAATGACGAACACACTTAACTGCAACCCTACAAAGGCCTCCAAAATCAAAACCACATTACCATGTATGCTTTCCCCACTTATTTCCGGATGCATGCAATAAATCCTGCAATTCCTTATTTTCTGCACAATCAAATTTTTCTGTTTTAACAGTGACATTTAGTATTGCTGATATTTAAGCATGAATTGACAATTTAAGGCCCTCCTGACCAAAGTACCAGAAAGTGTAAACCTTTCTCCCCATCTGTCTAGTGCCATTGAATTTCTATCAGAGGGATAGGATTTTTTGCAGTAGAAGCCTTGACCCTTTGGGACCCACTGAGAAATAGTTTCTGGGTCAGCAACCCAGGGGTTTTTGCCATAGAAATTTGTGAATCTGGAACCCTGCAGTATCTGTCTGGACCCCAACAGGGCCAGCACTTGAGAGGTAAGAGTCCACGGGAGAAAGGCCGGACTCTGAAAATACATCATCTGGCGTCTAACAGGAAGAATAGCAGGCCTGTGCTGGGGTGGTAAAACTCTCTAAGCCGCTTTTTCTAGCCAGATTCTGAGTGGTCCACCAGCTCTCCCAGGTGGAAGTGCCCTCATGGTATGCAGGGTTTTCCCAAAGAATAATCCTCGGAGGCTGAAGGGGATAGATTCTTCCAGCATCAGAAGGAATCCTCATAAGGAGGAAGAGGTATTCCTGTTCAGAGGAGGAGGTCAGAAATGGAAACCCTGATCTACAGATATTTACTCTGTCTCTTGTCTGGGCCTCTTGTCAGGAGGATGGGAGCCACTGATCAAGGTAATTAGGTCTTGACCATTTCCCAGGCATCTGTTTTTAGGCATGGAGATCTGTCAGGAGAATGCTGTGCCTTGTTTCTTTGACAACTTTAGAACTGCTTTAGTCTTTCGCTTTGGAAGCTGAGTGGGCTTTACACATATAACTGTGTGGGTCTGAAAACACCCTCGAAGCCGATGCCTGCTCAGGCTCCGGATATCTGAGGGGAATAGTTTCTGGTGTCAGTACTTAAGGTATCCAGAGGCCCTGGCACGACACGTTGGGGTCGTCAGCCGGCCTGTGGTGGCGTGTTAACGGGCATCAGGGGCTCTTGGCGCTCACTGAGAACCCGGCAAACTGGCGTTGGCTTAGCGGAAACCTCGTCAGGTTTGGACCTCAGGATGTCTGTCCTTTTCTGCTTTTTCTCGCTAGTTTTTATAAACTCCAGTGGTGGCTGTTCCGATGGCACATTATATAATTGAATCTTAGGCCAAAAATAATAAAAGCAAAATCGTGGCGGCTGGCTTAATGATGCGTTGATTTAATCCTAGCTAAAACCGACCAGCTATGGCAATGTTGGATAGGGGCCTGAGCAGGGAATACAGTAAGAGATGAGAATCACTTAGCAGGTGTTTGGCACCACAAAAATACAATTGTTAACTTTTTCTGAGGCGGTTCTGGAGCAAGAAGAAAGAGGTTTCTAGCGAGGGTATAGCTGTAATGAAGACTTCGGATCTGAAATTGGATTTTTGAAAATCTCAGGGTCGGCTGACCCGGCACTTGCAAACTGCTTTTGCTTGGGCACAGTCTTGACAAAGAAAGACTGAAAAATAAGCGTCAACTGCATCTTTTATACCTAAACAGCGTCAAGGGGAGTTACAGCAAATAGGACCTAGACTTTGGAGTGAGGGCCGACTGCGGGTGTAACCCTACCAACAGGATATTAAGTGTATGACTTCTAACAATTGAAACACGATGAACATCATCCCATTTGTCTGAAGTAATGAGGGACCAGTTTTCTATGACCAGGGATAGCTTTCCTCCTAGTCTTCCTCCGATCTTTCCTGGAGAGGGGGGTCATTGCTGCTCTCCTCCAGGGCCCTGTGGCCTAGAACTCCCCTGCCTGGGAGTTCATGAGGACCACTGCCTAGGCCTTTGCGATTGATGATGCCTTTCAGGCCTCTTTGAGGCTTCCTGTGGTCACCTTTTGATTGAGAGGGGAAAAAAAAAACAGTGTTTAGTGGGAAAATTCTTACTAAACCTAGGAGGCTGAACTTGTAGGAAGTCCTTGACAGTTTGCATAATTTTTGCATTATCTTTCATCTTTTTAGCACAGTCTCAGCCTTTGGCCCAAAAAGAAAGTCCTTATCCAGTGCAGTTTGGATCTAACATGGTCTGGTAGGCTCTGTTCCCTAAGCCAAGAATGTCTTCTAATGACAGAGCCAGATACAGCAATTCGGCTAGAGGCCTCCATAGCATCACAGCCAAAGTGTATAGAATGTCTAGCCATCTAGGAGCTGGAATGGCAAAGTCCAACAATTCTTTAGAAACTTTCTTGTCCTCCCAGGCAGGACATCTTTTGTTTCATTTTATCATATGAAACTGACAGTTAAGGGCTCTCATGGCTAGGGCAGTGGAAGTGTAGACTTTTTTTTCTACCAAACTTATCAAGGATTTTTTAAACTGTCGGGGCCCTGCTTTCCACTTGTCAGTGAGTATAAAGGATTCTTTGAAAGAAACTGTGACTTTTGTCGTTAAGGACTTAACAACAACCTCTGGGTCAGCAGAGGGGTTTTTGAAGACATATTTATGAGAGTTCAGCAGACTGTAAAATCTGTCTGGTTTTCGAGGGGTTGGGGGTAGACAGTCTGGGTTCAGGGAAAGTCCATAAAAACATCTTCTACCACCTCCAATACAAGAGGAATAGCCAAATGTTTGTATTCTGAAGATCAAGAAACTCCCCCCCTAACCTATTTTTTTAGATTGTGAGAACTGTTCTCTCACGTCTCCACTGAAAATGCTCCCTCATGGTTTGTTTCCCCAAAAGTGATGTCTTCAGGAGGTAAAAAGTAGAGTCGCTTTAGAATCTGAATCTTGAAAGGAAGTAACGAAGGGTCCCTCCTCAAAGACAGACCCCTCCTTGTCAGAAACATCATTCTGAATCAGGAGGTTCAGAGAAAACTTCAGGGGTCGGGATCCCCTTTTCTTTTTCCTCGGAGAAGGCTCCAAAGGGGGTTGCCTAGCGCTGACTAAAGAGATGAGGTCCTCAGGTAACCTAACTAGGTCTTGCTGATAACCTGCTGAGTGGGAGCTGGTAGGCACAGACAAAGGACCTGAGGTAGAACCCTTCTTAGAAACAGCTTTAGCCATGGGCCTAGGTACATCCACCATATTGATGCCAGTCTCTTTATAAGGCAGAACCGATCCAGGCCAATGCCTCGAAGAAATGTCACCAGTACAAAATCACTCGTCGGAGTAGAATCTGCTGAACACTCGGTTCTAACCAACTGGCCGAGCCAGGCATGCTTAGAAATTGAGGGGCCTGACAGCGTATCCGGTTCCGTGGGGTCTTGACAGAGGCTGGCCGCACCACCCAGACCAAGGAGGCTTCGAGGTCTCTCGCCTTCCCTCAACAATAAGACAGGAGACTGGCTGATGGTGAATAGTTGACAGAGGCCCTAAGCTTGGGTCTTTTTTCTTTGTCTTTCTTACTCTTAGGGAGCTCAACCTCAGGACAACCAGCAGACGCTACTGAACGATGGGAGGAAGACTGCAGACTAAGATGCCTAGCTAAGATTTTGGCCCTACGCCTAACAGTCCTAGAATTGAACATTGTACAAAGAGACAACTAGGTCGCCATTGATCTAGGCCTAGACAGGCCTACAAAGTGCAAAGTCTCAGTGTGGGATTTTGCACCACACACTGGAACAGCCAATTAACCTTATCTGATATGAGTTAAAGCAAAAAAGAGTTCCAAAACGAGGTACTTGGCATTAGAAGACACTTCTCTGGTGCGGACTGACCGACGCACTGAGCATTCACTTCCAGCTCAGTGGCAGAAAGACTGATGTAATGGCTGGCTGGCTCCCGCGCCGGCATGTACTGATGTGGCCGGGTGGGGAGCATCCGCTAGCCTTAGGGAGGAGGAGGATTTTACTTTGGTGATCGGACTTGTAGGGACTTTCAACAGCAGGAAATCCCAGAAGTCAGGACTGCAACAGTGAAACATGGAGAACATCAGATGAGCTTTGTTCAGCTAGCTCCTTCTTTGTGGCTAAAACCACAATCAGCATCTGAAAGCTCACTGCACAATCAGCCCAGTCTTTGGGAGGAGCGAGAAACTTGTCCAGGCAACGGGGAATTTGTTCTATGGTATCTGGCTCCTTCCATGCCTGAATGGCACCTGCAAGATCTAGAGGCCGGCACAGAGGGTAGCAAAGGCGTGAATGGAGGGCCCACACCAGAAATAGGAACACAGACTTCTACTGAGAAGGGGGAACAGGAAGACCCTCCACCTTTCAGCTGGGATCTGAGAATGTCTCAAGGAGACATCTTCTGAGAAACATTGATCTGGGGACCCTTCCCCTTCAGCAAAGTTGGGAGCCTTCAGTTAAAAATTCCTGCGGGGAATTTAAGCGCACCTTTTATATAGAACTCTGGGGGGACGGCCTCTTTTCGGTGTGATGATCTGGAGAGATATCGGAACAGAGGGGAAAGTTCCTGAAGGAACTACCTGGAAGCATATATGGGTTGTTTGCCCTTGAGAAATAGGTAAATGAGGCTCAGAAGTCCGATCCAAAGGGGTACAGTGGCAGGACCTGAAGAAACAAGAGTAAAAAGTGCTCTTGGGTGAGAGAAAGCCCTGTCCACCACCTCAAAAGCAGAAGGCTCGGCCAAGGCAACCTCACCGGAACCGAAACTGCAGGTGCTGCTGAGTCCCAACCCTGCCTGGGCTCCTGTGACGAGGGAGGAGTTGGATCTGATACTCCAAGGGGAAGCGAAGGCTCCAAACCTCATTATGCTATTGGGGGGGGGGGGGGTCAGCACAGAAAGAGTCAAGGACACAATCGAAGTTGAAGAAGAAGCTGTCTTTGGATGCACTACTTTAACTTTTGGGGAACTCTGATCCAAGGGTTCCGAAATTTCTGGATGGATCGAAAAAGGAGGGAAGATAGGATAATAGACAATTTAGAAAAATCTACTTTTACTCACAAAAGAGTGACTAAAGGAAACCCAGAGCTCAAGACTGCATCCACA
>NW_025055947.1:0-7084 GCF_019279795.1 Protopterus annectens | reverse complement strand
GTTACTAGCTGTATAGAGGCAACGGTATCCTCCAGGGAGAAGTACAGACCTAACTCGAAATCAAGCCACCCTGATAGAATCACAGAGTGAGTTGACAAGCTGTATAACAGACAGAAAAAACTCATGGCAAAACATAGGAGTGCAGCACACAGCAGGATAAAAGCACTCTCAAAGTAAAAAAATAAATCAGAGGCCAAATGACGTCTACCCGAGCCAGATTTGATGTATGTTCAGGCTCCCAGGCCAAGGACAACCACAAAGCATACTTGAGCTATGTCCACAACCACAAAGGTAAGACACAGTTGTGTCCATATCTCATTGTAATTGGAACAACCTATAATGAGGTAGATGATACAGCAAACCTCCTGGCTAATAAATCGGGCCCCAACATTACCCCTCTCTCCCCCTCAACTTTCCCTCAGGAAATACCATCAAATATAAGTACTACTACTCAAATATAAGTACTACTACTATCACTTGGGATCAGGGAATTAATGCTCTAAGACCAAGTACACTGCCTCAATGGGCCCAGATAACATCCCAACATACTTCTATATAACATAAAACAGGGCCTTTCAGGGCCTCTGCAATTAGTGTTTTGCTGTAGTCACAAACAGACATTGTCCTTTCCTGACTGGAGAACAGCAACAGTTATTCCTCTGTACAAAGGTGGGCTATCTACAGATCCTGGAGACTACAGACCCAGAAGTCTCAGTAGTCTGATATGTAAAGCCATGAAAATAATTATCATGGAAATGGTCAATAGAGATGTAGTACACCTCCAGACACTGGACCAAACCCAGCTTGATGTCTTCAAGGGCAGATCATGCCTACCCTACTTGATGGACCTATTTGAGAATGTAACCAAATTAATGGATGAGAAAAATGATTCACTGCACCTACCATGGCCTGACAAGGCATTTGACATGATAACCCCATCAGGCATTGTTGACAAACTCAGGAGGTTAGGTACAAACTAGCATGTCAGTCAGTGGATAGCCAAGTGGCTGACAGGGTCTCCGTTGCTTTTTTTAAAGCTGTCTTGCTATGTTAAACTCCTTTAACATAGCGACACAGTGTGTAAAAAGCAACAGAGATTTTGCTTTCTCTGTTGCTTTTTTTTTAAAACCTGTCTCGCTATGTTAAATGGGTTTAACATAGCGAGACAGCTTTAAAATAAGCAACGGAGATCTCCGTTGCTTATTTTAAAGCTGTCTCGCTATGTTAAACCCATTTAACATAGCGAAACAGTTTGTAAAAAGCAACGGAGATCTTGCTTTCTCCGTTGCTTTTTTCAAAACTGTCTTGCTATGTTAAATGGGTTTAACATAGCGAGACAGCTTTAAAATAAGCAACGGCGATTCTTCGTTGCTTTTTTTAAAGCTGTCTCACTATGTTAAACCCATTTAACACAGCAAAACAGTTTGTAAAAAGCAACGGAGATCTTGCTTTCTCCGTTGCTTTTTTCAAAACTGTCTCGCTATGTTAAATGGGTTTAACATAGCGAGACAGCTTTAAAATAAGCAACGGCGATTCTCCGTTGCTTTTTTTAAAGCTGTCTCACTATGTTAAACCCATTTAACATAGCGAAACAGTAAAAAGCAATGGAGATCTTGCTTTCTCCATTGCTTTTGTCCACAGCTCTGATGTACTGCGTAGGCATGCGCAGTACATCAGAACTTCCGCGGAATACCAGACAGCTGCGGAAGGGCAGCAAGGAGGCATTATACAATGCTATTATTTAAGAAAAGTAATTATTTTTTTCCTTAAATAATGTCATTGTGTAATAGCAATAACCCACTTCTGGGTGTGGGTAATGCTGGATTTACCCACGTTTGGCTTTGTTTGGTCCCTCGGGATGCCAACCATGGGTAAATCCAGCATTACCCATACCCAGGCATGGGTTATTGCTATAATAGTTGAAGGGGAGTGATTTCACAAAATGATAATTTTGTGCCTACTCACACAAGTCAGAGAAAGCAGAGAGGAAATGAGATATATGGTCAAATTAACATGAGGCAGGCAACTAGAAAGACAGTGGTATTTAAGAACACGATAGTAAGTGGGTAGGTGGGTGGGGAAAAATTTCTGCCTGACTCACAAGAGAAAGTGCTGTGGTCTCTTTTGAAGTTTTAATATGCAGTTAAAAGCAGAATACAATTAAAACACAAGGTAAAGAAAACAAATCACGTGTACTCAGGAAGGGGTACTTTATGAGCAGATATACCAAATAGAAAAAATAACAATAAAGTTTGTTTTGTTTTGTTTTTACAGAAGGCAAAGTCATCTACTCCCTGAAGATAGCATTCTGTCTCAGACGTCAGTGCACTACAGAGAAGGGGGATCAGAAAGACAAAGTAAAAAAAAACTTTCTCTAGGATACTGAAATGTCACAGAAGATAAACAACGTAATGTTAAGCACTAACGCTTCACTCCTATGTGGGGACATCAGGGCACGCGATCTACTGCTGTTTCAAGCTGTGAAGTTCAAACATCTCTGATACCACAATGTCATACTGAACTAAAGCATGTAAGTCATTTTAGTTTGTAACAAGCGAAGCCACTGTTTGTTTCCTGCCTCTGATTTTCTGATATACAGACCGACATACATACATACATGCACATATACATTCATACAAACAGTTCAGGCATGGATAATTATGCCCTTCTAGCCTGCTAATATACCAAAACAGTCATCCCATAATAAGTGTCTAAGACGTTCTTAAAAATATCGATAAACTAGTCTAATGTTTGCTTTTATATAATTTGGTAATATATTCCAGGCATCCACTACTCTCTTAGAGAACCATATTCTTTTACTTTGAATTCTTTGTTGACCTGGTTAGTCCACTAGGCTAGTAGCCACTTTTCAGCTGACACCCAAGGGTGGTATTTATAACACTAGGGAAAAGTTGTCCAGGTGAATTTTTTTTTTGCTACATTATTTATTGAGAAACAAAGAAAAATAAATGTACATAACAGGATAAAACAACAATACAATGAAACCTTAGCAAATATTAAACGTGCCCAAAACTATACACATTAATTACAATTTTTACCTGTTACGTACTATTGCCAACTCTACCTCCAGGTACATGACTTTGTGTAATGTGTACAGACATGTCAGAATTCTACTTCTTTTAAAGTATATGTAAATATAAAATAGAAAGGCCTCTACTCATTTCAGTATGTGCTATGGGATACTCTACATCCTGTGAGCTACCACCATATCAGACAGATGGTGCATTTGTTTAATGCCTCATCTGAAAAATGGCACACACAGGCATGTAGCATCCCTCATGCTGCCCTACAGAGTCTGCAATCTGAAATGAATACAATAGAATGGAAAAGGAAACCACAGCCTTTTAATGCTTCAACATCAAAGGTGAGCACGTGACCTGACTGATAGTAATACATCTCTCAGTTCTATATCATGTCTACACAGGTAGTCCAATGCTCCTCTACTGCTCTTCAATAGCCTCAACAACTCCCAGAGGTAGTTGCCCCGAAGTGCCCCATATACCTGAATAAGTTCTCTTATTAAATATGTATATGACACACTGTAGAATTTCAACTATTTCAGTCTTTTACATTAACTTGTGTTCACCTTCATGGATGCCCCTAATAAATTTCTGCTGTACTCTTTGCAATTTACTGATGCTTGTTTCCATATAAGGATTCAGTGTGGTCATTATTCCAGACTCTAGTTTTTGTCTAATGTAACTTAAAAACAATGATTTCATGATTTCCGATTCCCTAGACTTTCTTGAACTTCTGGAGTCATAACATTACATCTTAGGACCATTTTTCAAATTTATTTTCTACTTAAGAATTTTTATCTACTTAAAGTTCAAAGATAAAGGCCTGGTTCAGGCATGTACTGCACTACAGATCTTATATGCTGTATAACCCTGGAAATGGCAGTCTGTGGTTTAAAGTACAGCTGTGACATGAATCACCATTTTGTTTCATTTTGCTTTAAGTAAATTTGAACATGGTTAAAAGATTCATGAATCCAACACCTGGTCATATGACTGATTTTAGTGTAGTTAAAATCTTGAATTTGTTCTATCTAGATTATCATGTGGGAATTCAACTATTTTTTTTACTGCAATACTTTTATATTGTATAACTGCAATAAAACTGTAAGAAACAATGATATCTCATTAGTCAAGTGACATCTAAGCAAGGAACTAATTGCATTTGTCAAAAACACACACACTATTATTAAGCAAGTTTATGGTGGTAAACGTTTGCCCCTTTCTCCAAGATGCAACCATCTTGAAAGTGATTATATTAATATGACCCCACAGAGCAACATCCATGTCAAAAAGAGAGCTAACTGCTTTGCTTTGCTTTTGAGCAGTTCACTCTTTGGAAAATTGGACAGTAATCATCTGGCATGAAATGTAAAATAATTTACATATATAAAGTAAAGAGTTAGAATAAGTATATCTCACAAAATTCAGTTTAAACTAAAAGAGATATTTAGAGGTCGTCTATTACCAAACAACAAAATTAATGAGATCTAGCTTTAATTGTGACATTAGAATCATTGTTGGTAAAGGAAATATGAACAATTAAACACACTGGAATGGTGTCAAACGCTCACAAGTACAAATCTGTTACTAAAATGATTCAAAGATTACTGTGGAGAAATTCTACTTTCAAGTATATTATCTCTGGAACAGCTTTCATGTGTGTGTGTGTGTGTGTGTGTGTGTATATATATGTGTGTGTGTGTGTGTTTATATATATGTGTGTGTGTGTGTGTGTGTGTGTGTGTGTGTGTGTGTGTGTGTGTGTGTGTGTGTGTGTGTGTGTGTTTATATATGTGTGTGTGTGTGTGTGTTATATATGTGTGTGTGTGTGTGTGTGTGTGTGTATATATGTGTTTATATATATGTGTGTGTGTGTGTGTGTGTGTGTGTGTGTGTGTGTGTGTTTATATATATGTGTGTGTGTGTGTGTGTGTGTGTGTGTGTTTATATATATGTGTGTGTGTGTGTGTGTGTTTATATGTGTGTGTGTGTGTGTGTTTATATATGTGTGTGTGTGTGTGTGTGTGTGTGTGTGTGTGTGTGTGTGTGTATATGTGTGTGTGTGTGTGTGTGTGTGTGTGTTTATATATATGTGTGTGTGTGTGTGTGTGTGTGTGTGTGTGTGTGTGTGTGTGTGTTTATATATATGTGTGTGTGTGTGTGTGTGTGTGTGTGTGTGTGTGTGTGTGTGTGTGTGTGTGTGTGTGTGTGTGTGTGTGTGTGTGTGTGTGTGTGTGTGTGTGTGTGTGTGTGTGTGTGTGTGTGTGTGTGTGTGTGTGTGTGTGTATCAAATGCAATTGTCCTTTATCATGCCGGACATAGACCACTTACCTGTAAAACAGACAACAGTCAAAAGAAAGACACATGCAGCTGTGACCTTTACTGCAAAGTTGATATCCATTTTCTTAGTTGTGCTGCAAATGCAAATCCTAGGTTTCTTGCCTGTTTATATACGTCTCATGCAGCATATGATTTAATAATTCTAGATTTCAAATAATAATAAGTAGAAATGTGAAACGGCTACACCTGCTTACAAAAAGGTGCCTTGCCTTGTCTAGCCTCCTCTAAGGTACAATACCAGAGGTGCATTGCTAGGATAAGTGAAGTTCCTAATTTACATATTTAGGTTTTGTTTTCAGCATTCAAACAAAAGTGAAGAAACTGAGTACTGTCAGGTGATATTCTGTTATTCATGTTAAAGTACATTAAAAGGTTTCTATAAGAACGTTTTCATTTGCATCTTCTATTGCTGCAAATCCCCACTATTTAATCCCACTGTATTTTCTGACATTAGTGCATAGGATTATAGAACGTCTGTAATTATGATAACCCTTAGTTTGAAACCTAAATCGGTTTAGAACACAAATGCATGGGATGAAAGTTCATTATTAATGCGCTTAGTTTTAAAGCCTGCGTTGTACAAATACATCAGACAGGATGACAAAAAATAAGAATGAAGACCCTTTATCTAAATCTGTAAAGAATTTCCAATAACATTGCTTACAGGATATTAATATCCGTTAAGATGATCCGCTGTGGCAACCCCTAACGGGAAAAGCCAAAAGAGGATGAATGATAAGGGTGCTATAATATGCCCAACAAGCAGAAAAAAGTTCCTGCTGCACGAAAAATAAAATAAACCAAGTCTATATTCCAGCGCATGCACAGGAACCAAATGGCAGTAACATCCACAAACGAAAGGCACCAAGTAGTCTCACAAATCAATACGAAGTAATGAAGTATAAAAACAGTTTAATTCAGTATAGTAGTAAGCGCTTTCACCCAAAGGCTTCTTCAGACTTTAATTAAATTCATTAAATACTGATTTAAATAGCAATTAATAGCAGCTGATAGGCTCATTTTACAAACATGTCATAAATAATTAAAAATTCTTAAAAACTTTTAAAAACAAATCTGTGAAACTTTATAAAATTAATGACAATCCTAATTTGTCCTCAAAGTGAAGATGCATAACATTAACTTATAAACTTATAAAACAGTAACAACAATGTTGATGCATTTCATAATTTGGGCTTGAAAACTCTTCTCTTATGTAAAATGGGTCTTAGCTGGATTTTATCATTCATCCCAGGAGGTTTATCTGCCCTACATCTAATAATCCATCTGAACTCACATTCCTGGGTAAAGTTATCAATATCACCCCCTCTATTACTGGGAAATATATTCTGAATGACACAAAACTTAAAGGAATGGAACATTCCTAGAGCCTTACAATGTTTTGCTAGAGCATTGTGTTCCGATCCTATACGAATCTGATAAACATGTTCCCTAATGCATTCTCTTAGTTGCCTGTTAGTTTTTCCAATATAGAACACGGTGCATGCTGTGCATCTAGCTAAATATACCACATTCATACTTAAACTGTTAGTCCCTGTATAAAACAAGAATTCACGTTTGGTAATAGGATGTAGAAACTTCATACTAGTGTCCATGTATTGACACTGATTACATTTGTTACAGGGTATAGTATTGTAATCAAATAAATTTAAAATTAACCCTATTCACCTTCATATAGAAGAATG
>NW_025055946.1:0-6646 GCF_019279795.1 Protopterus annectens | reverse complement strand
GAAAAGGGAAACCTTTGCTTCCGGGGGGGGGGGGGAACATTGGTTTTTGGGCCAGTTTTGTGATTTACCAAACAGAGAGGAGGGGAGTTTTTTTTCCCCCTTTTTTTCGTTAAAGTTGAAACCCCCAGAAGATGGCCCCCTTTTTTTGGTGAAGTGAAAATTTTTTTTAAAATTTTATTTTTTGAATTTTGAATTGGAGATTGTCCTTGGGTTTTACTTGAATTTTTTCGCAAAAAGCACAAACCTGTTTTTTACTTTTTAACGTTTTAGCTTTCTTTTTGGAGTTTAAAGCGGTTTTATAAAATTTTAAGGGCTGATGCCTTTTTTTGAAAAAAATTTTGTTTTTCCTGTTTACGGAATTATCCGTTTGGTTTGCTGTTGGGGGCTTTGTTTTTTCCCTGTTACTTTTTTGCCTTATTTGGGGGGTTCCCTTTTACCGTAAAAGCATTCTCCTTTTGTAGTTTTTGGGTTTACCCATAAAGTGTTTTTTGGGTCTTTGGGGGATTTCTGTTTTCCGCCCCTGGTTAAAAATCAGCCCAGTTGTATCTCCCCGTAAACCCGGTTTCCGGTTTAAAAAAAAAGGATTTTCTTGTAAAAGTAAGGTTTTTCTTGTCCAGTGTATTTCCGCTTTTACTTAAAAATTTTTTTTGCTTTTTTAAAATTTTCACTTTAACCTTTTTTTTTTACTTTTAACTGTTTTAGCTTTCTTTTTGGAGTTTAATGCGGTTTATAAAATTTTAAGGGCTGACCTTTTTTGGAAAAAAAATTTTTTTTTTTCCCTTTTTTAAATTAGCCATTTCGGTTTGCTGTTCCTCTTTTTTGCACCCCCATTTTCCTTCCTTTTTGGGGGAAAATTATTGCTTCCGTGAAAGGGATTAGCTGTTTTGGCCTTTTTTTTCCCCGAAACTTGTTTTTGGAAATTTTTCTGTTTTTCCGCTGGAAAAAAAACCATTTTCCCGTTGTATCTGCGTGGGGCCGGATTTCCGGCCAATGAAAAAGACTTTTTTTAAATAAGATTTTTGTTGCTTTTTTCATTGAAAAGGTTTCGCCTTTTGTGTTAATTGTTTTTTTTGCATTTTTTAATTTTGCCTTATAACCTTTTTACTTTCGTTTGTACTTTTTTCGGAGCTGAAAGCGGTTTTATCAAAAAGGGCTGAGCCTTTTTTTTGAAAAAAAAAAATTTTGTTTTTCCTGTTTCGGGGTTGATTGCCTTTTTAATTTCTGTTGGGGTTTTTTTATTCCTTTATTTTTTTTTTTTAAAGGAATTACCTTCTTCGTGGGGGAAAGCTTAGTTCTTTGGCCTTTTGTGGGGAAAACTTGTTTTTTCATTTGGGGCCAGTTTTTTTTCCGCCCCTGGCCAAAACTTTCCTTGCCAAAGGGGGGAAGTTACCGGCTACAGGAAAAAATTTTTTTTTTTTAATTTTTTTGTTTTACATTAATATAGATGTATTCCCTTTTGCTTTAAAAACCCTTTTTTCCTTTAACAATTTTCATTTTAAAACCTTTGACTTTTTAACTTTTTGAGATTTTTCGTGAGCTGAAAGCTTTTATAATTTAAAATTTTGCTTACCTGCCTGTTCTTTGAGAAAAAAAAATCTCTTTTTTTTCCTGCTTTTCTGGGTTAGATTAGTCCAGTTTTAGAGTTTGCTGATTCCTGGGCTTTGTTTGTTGTTCCTGTTACTGTTTCTTGCCTTATTTGGGGAAAGGAAGTTACCTTGCTTACCGGTGAGAGGGGGAAGGATTGAGCTGGCTGTTGGTGCAGTTTTGTGAGGTTTCAGCCAGTAAGTAGTAGTTTATTGGTCATTGGGCGCCATTTTCTAGCTTTCTCCACCCCCCTGGTATAAAACACCCCATAAGCGCATTTAGCCATTTACTGTGAGTTGCCACCGTTACACAGAGCAGCGGGTTAGGTTTAAACTTTTTGGGGGCCATCTAAATTCCACTCTTCAAATTTTCCCTTATAACTACCTTCCTCGAACTATACTACTGATCAAACCTTGATCCTAAACTAAAAGATCATCTCTACTTGACTCCAAGTAGACTATACTCTATCTATAAAACCTAGCACTTGCTCCTACAGTACTTATCACCTTGATCAGCACTCTTTATAGATAGCACCCCAAAAGGCAAGCCCTTTCTTGCTCACCCACATCCCCTGAAAACTCTTTTAAAGTTTTTGTCTATTTCCTTCTAGCATGTCGAGGGATCAGTTGCTAGTGTCCTCTCCTGCTCAGCTGGTGAACCTGGGAATATTGAGGCAATGTTACAACTGTCTCATGTACACAGACAACCCTCCTCCTCCCACAAAACACAAATACATGCGAAAATGCAATTATACGCCAAACTGGAGGCTGAGCTCCCCAACACAAGACTGGCAACACCAGACAGGAGGAGAAGGTTACCACATACACTATAGACCCAGTCTCACATAGTACCATCACAACCACAAATCATACACATAAACACACAAAGACATACTGAGGCTCTGATCAAAATCTACCAAAACAGCAGAGACCACCAAAGCATACACCCAAACAACTGTTACCTCAAAACACAACACCTGCAACACATAGACCTCACAGTCAGAGTGTCAAACAGTCACAGCCCTTAAGGCCAAACACAATGCCAGACACACTAGTCATTGGTGACTCCATAGTCAGACACACTGACGCCCCGCCACCAGACTGAGTAAGGAGAAGGTCACAGTAAGCTGCCTGTCGGGCGCTAGAACCCCCACATAACGCAAGCACTCAGGTCTCTCAACAGGGTACAGCCCTCAGTCATTGTCCACGCTGGTGTAAACGACCTGAGACCCCTCCTTGGACTACATGAAAAGAGACATTGAGGAGCTCTCTGATTATGTAGCCCAGGCAGGTATGACCCTGACCTTGAGCAGTATCCTACCTTCACCAAGAATGATGCCACAATACAAAGATAAGATGATCAGTTTTAACAATTGGAAACTCTGGTGTCATTCAAAGGGGATCCAATGTCTGTCTGCCTGGGATGACATGCTGGACAAGCCACGCTGTTCCAAGGGACGGCTTGCACCTGTCACCCCGGGATTCCGGATATTGGCAAAGGCTCTTGCCCCCCATAGTGCCTTTTTAGGCAAGGCTCAAATTCTAAACCTTCCACCCTAGAACAAAAAAAGGAAAAAACTAAGGGTAATGCTGCTCAATGCCAGAAGTCTCAATCTCAAAATGCACTCACTGAGGCCCTTCTCAGTATGGAGAACATCGATGTCTGTGCTGTGACAGAAACCTGGTTCAAGGCTCCTGAGAGCACCCCAGCACTATCAGGTTTTACCTCATATCATGCCCGCCCCAAAATCCGGACAATACCAAGAAAGGGGGGGTATCCTATTCATCAAGGATACTTACACCTCAAGATTGGTGGCAACGCACGATGCATCGGAGACCATCCAGGTGCAGTTAACCATAGGCAAGACTGCTCTACAAATTGTAGCATGTTACAGGCCGCCGTCACACACTCAGGAATCTCACTTGGCCTTCCTGAAAACACTGGAGGAATAAATGTATCCCCAATACCATCATACTAGGTGACTTCAATTACCCAAATATAGACTGGGAATGCTACTCAAGCCCAAACATGGCCCAAAAGTTCCTGGAATTCATAAACTCAAATGCCATGGAACAACTAGTCACTATCCCCACAAGGGGAGAAAACATACTTGAACTCAGCATAACGAAGATGGGAGTAAAATGTTCAACACCAGAAGTATCCCCTCACTGGTGAGATCAGATCACAAAAAAATCTCGCGGGAGGTCCTCATCCCCCCTCCTGAAAAAAAAGACCACAGTAAAGAACTTCTAAAGCAGACTTTGCACTTCTAAAGACTAGTGTGGTCTCCTTTAAGGCCCCTGAGCTGGAAAACAGTACTCTAGCCGCTGAATCACTTACAAATGCCTTCTACCAGCACCTGCAGGACTGCATGGATAAGGCAATCCCAAGCAAAACAAAGACTCTTTTACCAAAGAAGCCCAGTCTGGTGGACCCCAGCCATAAACAAACTCTACAACAAAAGGAGGAAGCTACTACATGATAGAGCAAAATCCTTGAAAGGTAGGACGCCTTTGGTCACTATAAGTAAAAAGCTGAGCGGCCTCAGAAAACCATCCAAAGCAAATTTTGAGAGATGAATAGCTAAAGAGACTGATGACAATCATAAGGCCTTCTTTAGCTATAGAAACCTGGGAGGAAACTCCCAGATATGCTCACAATTAGTTAAAATGATGAGATGATTACTGATCCTACAGACATTGCCAACATACTGGCTGACAGGTTCAGTGCAAACTTCTCCCCAAAAGGAGAGATATCTATACCAACAGATTGCAGACCCCCCAAACATCTCTAATGCCCAAGTGAGAACGGCGCTCAAAGGCAAAAACACAGCATCCATGGGACCTGATGGTGTCCCGGCTGTGTGCTACATGCACTCAACGAGGAATTAAATCCTCAGTTAGGACAGCTGTTTAATCTAGCCTCACCTGGATACCCCTCCAGGAGTGGCGCAGACTGTAGTCCCACTTCACAAAGGCGTGCCTACCGACCCTGGAAATTACCACCCATTAGCTTGACAAGCCTTATCTGCAAAGCCATGGAGAGGATCATAATGGATCTCATAAATAAAGACATAGGGGAAATTTTCAGACTCTGGATCCAACCCAGTTTGGCTTTCAAGGCAGGTCATGCCTTTAAACTTGGTTGACTTTTTCAAACAGTCACCAAGGCCATTGATGGGGGCAGTCACAGCCTACCTCGATCGGCCTTCGACACAATACCCCACTGGGTATCATTGAAAACTCATCAGCCTAAATGTTAACCCATACATCACAAGATGGGTTGCAAACTGGCTGAGTGACAGAACCCACAGGGTCAGAGTTGCTGCCATGTCGACTCTAAGCCTGTCTCAAGTGGTGTCCCACAGGGCTCAGTCCTGGGCCCACTCTTGTTTGGCATCTACTTTTCCAGTACAAGCAAACACGGAGGGTTATTGACAAAGTTTGCAGATGACTGCAAACTGGGTGCAAGTCAACACATCTGACACAGATATCCTTCAGAAGGGTCTCACAGAACGGATAACTGGTGCCAGAGCCACGGCCTAAAGTTAAATGCCAAAAATGCATAGTCATATTCGGGAAAAACAAGGTTACCCCTAGCTACCTATAGGTGGAAATCCACTGAGCACAGAAGAGGTTATTAGGGACCTGGGGACCCAGGTTGACAGAGTCTGTCATTCAACACCCCTGTTGCAAAAATAGTTAGGAAGACCTTCTACATTGCCCACCTTATCATGAAGGGATTCACATCTAGATCAAAGAGGTCATAGTCTTATATTCATCACTGCCGACCAATGATTGAGTACAATGCCCCATTGAATGTATCTGACCGACACTTGCAGCAGCTGGAGAGGCCACAAAAGTTCCTCACCAAGAGAATTATGGGTCTCAAAAATCTGACCTATGCTGCCAGACTGAAAGAACTCCAACTCTATTCAGTGCAGCTTTTCTCAGGGGGGACCTGTGCCTGACATACAAGGCATTATCAAACCCTGACTTGATGTACATGTTCACCTCAAAAATCTAGATCCATCAGAGCCACAAGAGCGGAGAAAACCTTGACACGAAATAGAACGTGCGGAGGATAGATTCATTACCCAAAGACTCCTATGCTGTGGAACAAAATCCCGGTATATGTGAGGCAAAGCACCTCGCTGGCTTTGTTTAAGAGAAATCTTGACCAATGGATGGGAGATCGCAAGTATACCCCAGGGATTACCTCAGTGTCACTGCTCGACAGAGGCACAGCAAAATAATGGGCATAGTTCCCCAAACCTAAGGGGTGGCACAAAACTATGGGCTAGGCTTGTAAATGCCCTCGGGCAGATAGCCTAGTATGAACCTATGAACCTATGAACCTATAAACACCTTGGATAGGGAGGGTGTTGTGGAATCCGAGATGCATGTGCCTCCAGACAGCAGCAGTATGACTGACAACTCCACCCATGGGCAGTCACCTTCCTGCCCCAATTTTCCTCAACAGCACAGGCAAAGTTCATTGCTCCTCCACACCATGGCCGGTAATTGATCTTGGGTGACTACTGCCCTTCTGCCAGCACTCCTGGGGGGCAGGCCCTGTCCCCTGAGACAGTTCCACCCAAAGGTGGTGCATGGCCAGTGGAGAGGGCACCACTGGCCTGGGTCCCAGATGTGACAGGACCCAGTGACACAGCTGGCTGAGGTAGGGTAGGCGGATCAGCAGGAACTGGCCTACCCTGTTGTGCTGGGGTGATGGAGGCATAGCAATATGTATAGATTAGTTATGAAAAAAAACATTGTTAGTAATAACAGCATGCCAGAACATTGGAAATAACCCAATTATAGTTATGTGCATATTATGTGAAACACAACAATAAAAAATAGAACAGTCAGTATATTAATAGCATGCCAGTAACAGTTATGGCATAAGGCCAACAGAATAGGTAATTCAACAAGATATGTTAATATGCAACCATTTTAATACATAACAATAATAAATACATGCCCCAAGATAAAGTTTAATATAACAACATATGTTAATAGTAAACCATAACCAATGAATAAAAAAATAATAAATATATAAG
>NW_025055945.1:0-7650 GCF_019279795.1 Protopterus annectens | reverse complement strand
ATAAAGTTACAAGTTTTTTGGTTTTATCATATTTGTTTTTCCAGTGTTTATGATTTTAAAGACATTTTGGCAAAGTCAGTTATTTCAAAGAATCTGTTGTGCTAATGGGCATAATTACAAGTTCTGGTATATTTGTGTGTATGTTCTTACATAATTTCAAGCACCTTCACTACTGTATGTTGATATGGCAGAGACATTTCACAGACCCAGTCCACTTGTGTTTGATCATAATACTACCAAGAATTGGAGAGTATCGGAGCAGGAATATGATATTTTCATACAAGCAACTTTTTCTGACAAAGATGCACATATGAAGGCATTTATTTTGCTTAACTTAGCAGGGTCAGAAGCCAGTGAAAGAGTGCATTCATTTATGTATGCACCAGCAAATTATGCAAGAGAAGGGGAAAAAACTCCATATTGTTGTACTGGCTGAATCAAGAGAGGACCCTGAGTGCTTGAAACATAAATTTAGATAAATGTGCAACCCCCAGATAAATGTTACATTAGAGAGGCACCTTTTTATACAAGAGACCAAAAGCCAGGTGAAAGCTTTGCAGCTTATATCACTGACTTGAGAAATAAGGCTAAAACATGCAAATTTGGTGATGTGAAAGATGAGTTAATAAAAAATAGGCTTGTCTGTGGTGTTAATAATGCTGCAGTGAGAAAGATTTTTCTTTGTGACAGTGATTTAACGTTAAGCAAAGCTACAGAGATTTGTCAAATCCATGAGCTCACAGAAAGGCACACAAGTATGCTTGCAAGTGATAAAAGCCTGGTTTCTGCAGTCTTTAGAGCAAGCATAGGTTGCATGCAGCATGTGGCTAGCAAAAACAACCCAAAGCACATGTCAGCTGCAGCCCCTGCATGTTTTCCAGGGAGGATCCATAACTTTCTAGCAAGTTCCAAAATTAGACCAGGAAAACAGATATGCTGAGTGCAGTATACAGATGAGTAGCAAAACCCAAGTCAAGTCTTATTGTTAACTCTCGTAATTGGGGTGTCAATCACAACTGAAGAGATAAATGCTTTACACGGTCACAATGCTACAATAGGTGTAAAAAATGGAACCACTTTCAAATGTAAATGAAGAAGCTCATCCAGCTATTAAGAAAGGTCACCAAAAAGCAAGTTGATCATGTAGAAAGCTGCAACTTACTTATGTGGATGGTGTATCAGTGGTCAGTGAGAGGGTTAAATGGTAGATTTGTTGGCAAAGAACCAAGTGTTTTGTACTGGACCCACCAATGATAAACCCATGGAACCTCAAAGTAGACATTAGGTTCAAAGTAATGTAATGTCAGAAGAAACATTTGTTAGAGTGGAGAGTTGCGAACAACTTAATCTGGCTAATTGTAGCGGGCAATGTTTTTTTTATGGAGGTGGCACCAAACCGGCTCAGTAGTGCTTTCATGCTGTCTTGCTGTAATGCTGGCAGCTTGCAATTGTATGTAGTCAGAAGACCCAGCAGTCATTATTAGGTCTCAGAGACAGTTTAAGAATGAAACCGCTTTTACCAAAGAAGTTCACTGCGTGCTACGTCCCAGTTCCAGCTTCCAGTGACGCTACTTGCTGATGATGTTTTCGGACGACAAGCTTGTGCAAACTTCCAGTTGTGTATTCCATGAAAGGACCCAGAGGTCACCAGTGGTCAGATTAAAGAGAAGAGTTCCACAGCTATTCGCGACTGGCCGTTCAAGTGATACAGAACAGTGCAAGGTGTGATTTGTCCAGTCACATAACCAACAGAGTGGGTGTCTTCCATGGTAGTTGCTCATAAAAAAAGCTCAGATGACATCAAAATATAAACACACACATTAAAACCAGAGTTTCCATTTGAATCACTTCATCAGATGTGGGTTAGAGAACAATTAATGCCTTTTATAATCCTCTAGGAGGTTAATTATCCAATAAAAACATCCAATTTAAAACATCATTAATCCTCATGAATATTCATGTTAAAACCTTGCATGCAGAAAAAACACTACTAACCATAAAATTTTGTATAAAATGTTCATAAATATTAAAAAACATGATATACATTTGACAAACTTAAAAAATACATCACATGAATTTATAAAACCATAAAATGCTTAAATATCTTGGATAACTTAAGTAACTTAAATAAACCCATTTGTATTAAAATGAAAGTAAAATGTTTTTTGGCACACTCTAGTGGTTAAATTTAAAACTGCAATAAAATGTGAAGGAAAAGGAAAAGCACCAAATACACATGAGCAGCTAGTACCTTGTTATATAATCCTATAATTTAGCTGCCCTTAGTTTCAACAGGGGTACAAGAGAGATATTCTCATTTAAACCTGGAGGGATGTAGCTTGAAGTGTTATTTGCCACCGGAGCCCTTTATATTCTATTTTCTCTTCCCATTGTCCCCCTCTAAGATCTTTTTTGACCCCTTCCAACACAAAGAAGGAATAATTAGCATTGACATATATTAAAGAATGTTTAAAAAGTGCATTTGTTTCCTTCCTGTTTTGCATATCATATAGATGTTCGTATATCCTCCTTTTTAGCTTACGTTCAGTTTTGCCCACGTAAAAAGAATGACATATCTCACACACAGCTAAATAAATAAAGCCATTTGAGTCACAGTTAAAATATCCTTTACTACTTAAAACCACATTTCTCCTGTTTAAAATGACTTCTTCCTTATTCATTATAAACCTAGATTGTGAACATCGCCTACATTTGTAGGTAGTAACTTTCTTCCTTTCATTTGCCTCTTTTTTGTCATTTTCTAAGGCATTTTTCACACTTTGTGAGTTTTTATATACAAATTTCAGCTCTGTTTTGGTTATTTGTTCCAAATCGGTGAGATTTTTGAATTTATCCCACTCATCACTGATAATTTTCCTTTCTAATCCACTACTAGCATTGTATTCTAGCACCATTGCTTTACTAAATTGGTTGTGCTGTGAGGAGTCAGTACTATGGTTCTCAACTAAGGGCTGACCATGGATAGGTTTATATTTGTCATTTCTACCTTCCTGTACTTGTTTTGTAATTTCTTCAAAGAACTCTTTTGGGTAGCCCCTTGCTGAAAACAATCCCTTGAGAAAATTGCACTCATTCACAAAGTTCTTGATGTCAGAGGTCATACGACTTGCCCTTACATACTTCCCTTTTACTATATTTCTCTTGTAATGCGAAGGATGAGCACTGTTATAGTGCAAATATGAGTTAGAAAAGGTGTTTTTTCTATGCACCTTTGAATTGAACCTGTTACTTTTTTATATATTTCTGTATCTAAGTATTGTGGTTTTTCATCAGAAACGTTGAAGGTGAATTTGAGAAATGGGGTGGTGGTATTTATAAAATCAATAAATTCCCGAAGTCTATTCTTATTGTCCACCCAAAAAATGCAGATATCATCCAGGAACCTTTTGTAGAGGCTCCAACAATCTTTATACATGGTGTCCAGAACATATTTTTCTTCCCATTTAGCTAAAATTAAATTAACGTAGGTGGCTGTGCATGGAGCTCCCATCGCCACCCCTCTAACCTGTTGGAACAATTCTCCTTTGAAATAAATGAAATTGTATTTTAAAACTAATTCCATCAGGTTAAGGCACACCAACCTATCTGCCTGTGACATTTCTGTTTCCTCAAATACAATTCCTTCTAACATCTGCATTCCTTCAGAGTGGGGAATGCATGTGAAGAGGTCAATGACGTCAATTGTAATGAATGTTAAATGTTTGTTGAACAAACTGTTTTGTATATTCCTAAGTAGATCCCAGGAATCTTTTAAAATATTTTTCTTTTTTAACCAAATATTTTTTAACTTAGAATCTACCAATTTGGCTAAAGGTAGCGTTTTGGACCCCTCAGCTGAGACAATCGGTCTCAGTGGAGGGTCAGTTTCATTTTTATGAGTTTTGGGTATCCCAAAGAATGTGGGGATCTTAGGTTTCTCAACTTTAAGATAGTTGTAGGTACTGACGTTTATTAACCCTTCCATTAAAAGGTCAGGAAGAACTCCATCTATTCTACTATAAGAAATATTTACTTGATTTCTTGATATACTTTCATACTTGTCTGTGTCAATCTGAGCTCATCCAGTATAACTTTCTCATTTGTACTTATGTTGTTTTTATATTTAACTTTTGGCATGGCTTTTCTGATTTCAGTTTCTAAAATCAGTTCAAATTTAAGGATCTGGGGATGTAAAGGTGGGTTGATGGTACTTTTTCTCCTAATGGGCCTGTTAATGTTGTTCATTTGGTCAAACATTAAGCCCAAATTAAGTTTTCTTGTGAATAATTTCACATAAATTAATGTTTTAGTTAAATTACTTTTACTCTGTGGAATACATTTCATACCTTTTGACAACAGACTGAAGTGTTCATCTTTTAGTTCAATTTGACTAAAATTGTAAGTGCAGTAACCATCATTTGCAAACATACATATTATTTTCATCCTGCTTAATAGGGTCATTATGTTCATCTAAATCAGGGTGGGGTGTGTTAACCAGTTCTAAAACCTCCCCCTCCCCCTTCTCCCACCTCTCTGAAAATGTTGTTGGTAATAATTAGCATTCTGTTTTCGGATTCTTTCAGATCTCCTTAGAGGTTCACCTTCATTAAACCATCTAGTTCATTACCTCGCTCACCTACCTGTACTCTGTCCTGACCATTCTCACCCACACCTTTATTCTCATTCATTCATAATTCCTAACGTAGTCAGTTCTGTCATTTGTTCTGGGTTTAGGTAACTAGTGTTGTGTTGATATTCATAAAGGTCCCTTTCTAATTTTTTGGTTTTCCTCTTTATTAAATCTTCACATTTAGAGTCAACCTCATTCCTAATGACAAAATATTTTTCTTTTTCATCAGGAATCGTGAAAATTAAAATTTTAATTTCTTCATTCAAAGCATCAATGTCCTTATTAATCACTTCTTTCTGCCTATCATTGTCTTTAACCATGGCTTTTAAAATTTCTAATCAACTGTTAAATATTTCCAAAAGTTCTTTGTGATATACACTGCCAGGTAATACATTGTTTGGATACTTACAAACCCCCAGACGCAATCTCTTCCATAATACATTCTCAAATATGCATTTTCTATATCAAATGTCCTATACTTTAATAAAAGTTTGGACATTTTAGTTAATTTCACTCTATAAGAGTCATTAGTTTGTAAAGTAGTACCTGTTTTGTTGACATTATTGTCCTTAAATTTAGCTGAAAAGCACACTTGTAACCAGTCTTAAGTCCACATTCCCAGTGTTTAAAGCTGAAGCATAAGTCCTTGGGTTCTGTCCTGCAGGCAAAGGTGGGTCATTCCTGCCACTGGTAGAATCCTGGTCACCCCTCAAAATGGCTGGTGTCAGTAAAAATGTATTAATATTACCTCCGTTTCACTTACTGTTACCAGAAATGTCTGTGACTAGAATCTCCATTATTCCCACTTTTTCATGCGTTTTATCCGTTCTGGCTCTGGGCTTCCTGGTTCTGCCACCCAGTCCTCGATCATCTCCATCATAGATTGGCTGAGAGGAGTGAGAAGATCAATCAGTTGGGTTAGCTGGCCGATCAGCTTTCTCGTTAGTCGGCGTCATCACTGCCGCTACTCGCTGCTTTCTCGAGCTAGATTCACGGTCGCGTAGCCCAATATAAACCGAAAATTCAAAGCCAGCCCAGGTACCAAAGAAACTAGTAAAGACAATCAAGGGCACCTGGGACCAAGAATCAGCAAGAATTCTTTTTAAATCCAGCGAATTTAAGCACAAAAGCACATAAGCAGCACACATTAAAACCAGCGTTTTGTTTTGGTCAAATCATCCGGATGTGGGTCAGAAGGGTAATTAATGCCTTTTATAACCCTCTAGGAGTTAATTGTATCCAATAAAAACATCCAATTTAAAAACATCATTAATCCTCATGAATATTCATTGCATCTGAGAAAAAAACCACTTACTTGTATAAAACTTTGTATAAAATGTTCATAAATATTAAAAAACACTTGATATACATTTTACAAACTTAAAAAATACATCACATGAATTTATAAAACCATAAAATGCTTAAATATCTTGGATAACTTAAGTAACTTAAATAAACATTTGTATTAAAATAAAGTAAAATGTTTTTGGCTTCCCTCTAGTGGTTAAAGTTAAAATTGCATTAAAATGTGAAGGGAAAAGGAAAAGCATCAAGTACATGAGCAGCTAGTACCTTGTTATATAATCCTATAATTTAGCTGCCCTTAGTTTCAACAGGGTACAAGAGAGATTCTCATTTTAAACCTGGAGGGATGTAGCTTGAAGTGTGATTTGCCACATGAGAGCTGTTTATATTCTATTTTGTATTTCAGTATCCCCTCTAAGATCTTTTTTGACCCCTTCCAACACAAAGAACGAATAATTAGCATTGACACATATTACAGAATTTTTAAAAAAGTGCATTTGTTTCCTTCCTGTTTTGCATATCATATAGATGTTTGTATATCCTCCTTTTTAGCTTACCTTCAGTTTTGCCCACGTAAAACGAATGACATACCTCACACAGAGCTAAATAAATAAGGCCATTTGAGTCACAGTTAAGTATCCTTTACTACTTAAAACCACATTTCCACTGTTTAAAATGACTTCTTCCTTATTCATTATAAACCTACATTGTGGACATCGCCCACATTTGTAGGTACCAACTTTCTTCCTTCCATTTGCCTCTTTTTTTGTCATTTTCTAAGGCATTTTTCACACTTTGTGAGTTTTATATACAACTTTCAGCTCTGTTTTCGTTATTTGTTCCAAATCAGTGAGATTTTTGAATTTATCCCACTCATCACTGATAATTTTCCTTACTAATCCACTGCTAGCATTGTATTCTAGCACCATTGCTTTACTAAATTGGCTCTGCTGTGAGGAGTCAGTACTATGGTTCTCAACTAAGGGCTGACCACGGATAGGTTTATATTTATCTTTTCTACCTTCTGGTACTTGTTTTGTAATTTCTTCAAGGAACTCTTTTGGGTAGCCCCTTGCTGAAAACAATCCCTTGAGAAAATTGCACTCATTCACAAAGTCCTTGGTGTCAGAGGTCATACGACTTGCCCTTACATATTGCTTTTTATTACATTTCTCTTGTAATGAGAAGGATGAGCACTGTTATAGTGCAAATATGAGTTAGTAAAGGTGTTTTTTCTATGCACCTTTGAATTGAACCTGCTACTTTATTTATATATTTCTATATCTAAGTATTGTAGTTTTTCATCAGAAACATTGAAGGTGAATTTGAGAAATGGGGTGGTGGTATGTAGAAAATCAACAAATTTCTGAATTCTATTCTTATTGACCACCCAAAAAATGCAGATGTCATCCAGGAACCTTTTGTAGAGGCTCCAACAATCTTTATACATGGAGACCATAACATATTTGTCTTCCCATTTAGCTAAAATTAAATTAACATAGGTGGTGCGCATGCACTGAGACCGATTTTAAGTTTATAAAATGTATATCATGTTTTTAATATTTATGAACATTTTATACAAAGTTTTATGGTTAATAGTGTTTTCTGCATGCAATGAATATTCGGGGAAAAAAGTTTTATCGGATAATTAACCTCCTAGAGGGTTATAAAGATTAATTGTTTTCGACCCACATCTGATGGAAAAAACGGAAATT
>NW_025055944.1:0-7352 GCF_019279795.1 Protopterus annectens | reverse complement strand
TATATATATATATATATATATATATATGTATGTATAATATTATATATATGTAGCCATATATATATATGTATATGTATATGTGTATATGTATATATATGCATATATATATGGAGGGATAGTGGAGCCAGTGAGATGATTGGGGTGGGATAATAACTTTTGAGAGGAATTTATGTTTCTATATCTTTTAAATCTTCGAGATGATTCTCACAGATGTTAGTAAAAGAATGGTGAACTATTCAAATAATGTAGGTGCAAATAGATACTGCGAAACACTTTGGAAGAAATGAACGTATAGTTTGATGAAGGTTTTCAGGATGAAAGTTTAGCCAATTGGAATACCTAAGACAAAGAGGTATATATTGGTGCAGAGGGCTCCAATAGTGAGAGGATAAAAGAAATAGCCATGGCGGTTTGAAGCATGGGGCCTGGCAAGGGAGGAGGATTCCTCTGGCATGTATTTATATTTGCGAAACTATATAAGGAGCTTGAAAATTCTAGTTAGGATATTATGGGTGGAATAGGTTTGGTCTGCAGCTTGGTGAAGATGTGTCTGGGGATTGGAATGGAATATAACCAAGGGAGTATATTTTTAGAGCGTTTGTGAAATATTTTGTATGGATGGTAGCTGATTCAGTACTGGGGGTTCGGATGGTTTGTATGTTTTCTTGCAAAACAGGCCAGTAACAACATGCTGTGCTGTGAGCATGGGCTTCCCATCTCACGTGAGATGTGAAGCGCTGCGGGCTGTATGCCAGCGGTGAGGTATGACTGCATACAGGAGCGGCGTTTTCTGTTGCCTGTCTCGATACGTTCCTAATCATTGGAATGATGTACTTGATAACAGAAACATACATTAGCAAAATAACATTAGCAAAATATGCACTTCTTTGCAGAACAATGTCCTTCAAAGAAATAACACAATCTTATCTGTCTCAAAACTGTCTCCTCACCTTCAAGTTCCATAGCTGCACAGTTACCTCTTAGCATAGATTCAGCCGTTTGAACACTCTGAAGATGCAAATGAGGTATGAACTCATTAGAATTGCTGAATACCAAACTTTTGGCTTTGTGTAGCACATGTAAACATAGTGTAGTCTCCACCATTGTTGGAGATTGCTAATGGAGTTTGCAACTGTAAAATGGTGAGGCATGACTGACAAAAGCAATGAATTCATCGACCTTTCTCTGAGTGGTCATCGGTGAGTTACACTGGGGTGTGGCCTCACTTTGGTGGGCGTTCCAAACAAAACCACAGAACACCCCATGTCCAACTCATGGCATAATAGCACACTTTCCTGCCTTTGCTAAAAACTGTTGTTCACTGTCCAGTATTTGTATCACACCTTGAAAAAAAATAAGAGGATATGCACTAGTGATTGCATGTCTGATAGTAAAGCAGAGATAAGGGAAGGTTTCCCAGAATACAAACAGAAGCAGAGCTGCAGTTTTGTAAACATATTCATAAATATTTGTGTGATCACTCATTCCATTAAATATGTTATCTACACATGTACAATCAACTGAGAATTTCCAACTGTTTGAACTATTTAATATTGGAAATTAAATGTGAATTTACATTATTTGATTGCTATTACAAAGCTGTGTCTGTGGCAAAGAGAGACAACCCACTACAACTGTTTTGCGTAAGTGCGATAGTCTGATGGTTCAAATCCAGAGCTGTTTAATTGTTTAACATTTGATTCCATTTTATTTTTATTTTTTTATTTTTTGCCTTTACCATATGTGTGGCACATTGCATAGCAAAAAGACAGTTCACTGCTTAAGGAAAAAATGAAAATTTAATTTCATATAAAGTGCAAACACACTTAGTGGCATTGTGTGGCAGTCAGCACCATGGATGGTAAAAACTGCAGAAGTTCCATCTGTTAGCTGATTGTCTCTGTGGCATAAGGTGTAAATGCAGTGAGCTAAAAAATACAGAGCAGAAATACAGCAGGGTCTGAGTCCTCCAGTAGTTATTTTTAGTGAGGGGGTCACAATGAGTACTTACACAAGTAATATGTGTGCGATCTTACCCTTTCCGTTTGTTTGTTGCCATCCTGTGTGGAAACACAGTTAACTGCTTAAGGAAAAAAGTGAAAATTTTAATTTAGTTCACCTGTCTCTGTGTGAATAGGCTCAGTGGTGATGTGCAGCTGTCAGAAATCCAAAAAGTATTGAGTGGAGAAATACACTTACTGTCTAGCCTTCCCCGTGGCACCAGAATTAAGTGCAGTGTGTTCATAATCAGACCACACTTGAGCCTGGATTCAAATCCAGCAGACTGTACATTTTAGTAAGGGTGTCACACTGTCATTACTCCCAAAACTTTGATTATGAAGGTAACACTACATATCAATAGCCATGTCTATAGTATGTTGATTGATAGACTGGTATCATTACTGCTTGCATACACATACTTTTGTAGGTATTATAGATCATTAATGACTGACATATGAACCCCAGCTGATTATGTGTGTAACTGGTTTAACATGACAGTGATGATTATGTACTAAACATGCAGTTGCATATCTCTGATGGACACAGTAGTAAACTGACAATCATCAAGAAAACTCCCATAACCCAATTATGACTGTAAAACAGAATGCATTGTGAAGTACGTATGACATCTTCAAACTCTACTACTAAAGTCATGTAAGTCTATCCATTTCCAAGTTATTATCAGACATTAGTCCTGCATCACAGCTGAGAATGCATGAGCCAGGCCTTTTAATGTCATACACCTGCATGCCTAATTGAAGTATAACACCAGTCAATCTTTAAACTATATTTATTTATTTATTTATTTATTCCAGTTTGATGACTGGGGAGGTCCACTGGGCTCGGGGAGCCCGTTTTCAGTCGATGTGAGCCAGGGAGGAAAGCTCTAACAATACATAAGATTACATGAATGATTACTAAAACTTTTGCATTACTGACAAATAAACAGGTAGCATTCATAAAACAAATAATTACCTTCTAATTTTGTGTAAGGTGTAAAGACAGGCAAATTGGCCTTGAGGCTAGATTTTTGCAGTATAAGTTATATAGCACATAGCTTATGCAAATGAGCAAGGTTAGCTAGGTGAGGAGGTTAACCAAGGAGCTAAAAGTGGAGGAGACTTTGAGAGTATAGGGTGAAGAGTACAGTTGCATTTCCTGTTTTGAGTAAAGGTGAGAATGAAGAAGAGTTTTAAAGTTATCGCAGGTGGAGGGAAGAGCATTCCATTTTTTGGCTAAGGTGAAGGAAAGCAGAAGTTGACCAGCTGGGCACTTGGGTTTGTGGATGGTGATTAGGTTTTGGTGGAGTAGATCTAAAATTGTTCTCTACAGGGATTATGGTTTGTAGGATGTTGGATGGTGCAGGGCACTTGGTAGGGTTGGAATAGTAGTCTATAAGGCAGTCGCATTGATTTGGAGAAAGTTAAGTTGGTTTATAGAGTTAAAGCCAGTTTAATGAGTGAGAGGAGAATTACAGTGATGAGAGAGGAAGATTTGGCTTTGGTAGCAAAATCTGGATATTTTATTAGTAACATATTTCTAGTTTGGAGGGACGGTGAGGGAGGATAAATTGGTGGCCAAGCAGAGGGGGCACCACATACAGTAGAGGAGACAGGCGGTAGTGGGCGGAGTTGAGTCTGGTACAGAAGGAGAGAGGAGTGGTTGTTTTCTATAAAAGTAGGCCGAGTTTTATGTGGGTTTTCTTTTATGTGTGCAGCTGGAGCAGTGTTAGTATTAAATTTTAAGTTTTCATCCAATGGTTACACTAAGAAGTTTGCGGAGGAGCGACCTCTAAAATGGAGTTGTTATGGCTGATTATTTTAGAATGAGTTTGTATCAATAGGGAGGGACTTAGAAGTAGAGAATAGAAGGTTTTAGTTTACATTAGCATTTGATGAGAGGTGATTTTGGAGCATCAGTTTTTTGGTAGTTGAGGAAGGCTGTTATTTTGTGTCCAGTGAGGTTGGAGATCTCTGTTAAGTTGGAGTGCAGCAGATCAAAGTAGAGATAAATGCAGCATATTGAACTTAATTTTAGTATTGGGTATAGCCTTGCATAAAAGTTGTTAATAAAGATGTTGAATAGAAGTGGAGCCAAGAAGTATTGGATCCTTGATCCTTAGGGGTACTCAGTGGGTATGATGGAAGCTGGAGGTGCCCTGGCCCCAGCCGACAGCAACCTCGGGACCTGTCGGAAAGATAGCTGGAGAACCACAGGGAGAGGTTTGTGGGAGAGATTGAAGTTAGACAGATGATTTGAAGGTGGGTGACGAGAGATGGTATCAGCTTTTAGATAAGTCCGAAAGCGGAACTGAGGATACTAAGTGCGAGTCACCGGGCTAGAAGTTGACGGTATGTGAAAGGAGAGATGGGCGGTGTTGGTACTATGTCTGGGCGGAAGCCATGTTGGAGTGGGAGAGTAGCTGGCATTAGTGAGAATATGAAGGCTGAAGTGGATGCATTTTCAGGAGTTTAGAGGATGGCTATGGAGCGGGGTAGATCGTTACAGTTTTGCCACCACCTTGTGAAGTGGAAGAACTTATAATACAGAGCGCCATAGTTTGGGTACATAAGTTCAAGCGGGGATCTATTGATCAGGATGCTAATAGGGAGAACAGCCACCATCGGAGGCTATTTTAAGAAGGAGGAGGAATATTGTGGGGCATTGGCGCAGGCTTTGATTTAGAGTGTAGTTTTCTTTATTTGGTAGGTGGTGATGGGTTTCAGTTGGTAGGCGGAGAGGATGTTTGGTTGAGGTGGGGGCTGAGGGTTGTTGTTGGTAAAGGGTCTTGGTTAGCTCAGCAACAAGAGTGGTGAAAGAAGGTGTTGAATATTGAGGCAATTTTCAAGGTCAGATTTGCTGGTGTGGGGCAGGGATTGTTTTAGTACCTGGCCTAAGGAGAGGATTGATAGAGTTCAAAATTTTGAAGTTTTGCATGATTTGTTTGCATTTGATGTAGTAGGACTTTTATCAGGCTAACTTTTCTGACAAAGGTTTCTTAGTTGTTTGTATTTAAGTGGATATCAGTTTGTTTAGTCTGGAGGTATGTTTCAGTTTATCTCTTTGTAGCATAATCTTTTGGTGTCTTTAGTAAGCCCTTGAATTGGTCTTAGGTTTACTCTTTTTAAAATTTCTTACTCGGAGCTAGGGAGTTAAGGACATTTAAAGAGGATTGAATTAAGAAAAAGTCAGCAGCTAGTCTAATGGAAGAGTTTTCAAGGGTTTCCAATTGGTATTTCTAAATGAATGAAGAAAGTATTGGTAGGATTAAAGTTAGAGTTCAGTGTGGATAAACTGGTGGGGAGTGTGGGGTGAGGCTTACAGTGGGTGAGGCAGGGGAGGTGTGCTCTAATGGGTCTGGTACTTGACACCAGATTATCTTTATTGAGATGAGATACTAGGATCCAGTCTAGTAGCGGAGCCTGGGGTTGAGACAATGGGTCTAGTGATGGTGTTAGTAAGTTGTGAGTGTAATTAAATAGATTAATTGACATGGTGGGGATAGGGTTGTTGATTTTGTTCCAGTCTATGTTACATCACATACAATATGTAGGTTTCAGTTTAATATTTGGGGGAGGCCAGGACAGGATGTCTTCAGGTGTTGGTGTTTGCCAGAATATGAAGTAAGAGCAGATGCTTTTATGACTGTTAATTTTTAGAGGCCTGCTACCGAGTTCAGCATTATTGAAAGAACGGATGGGATTAGGATATGGAGAAGGACAGCAGCTGGTTGGAGTAGACTGGTGCGACACTTCACCTCAGTGTAGGCGGTCGGATCGAGGTGAATGAAATCAGGAAGGAATTCAGGGTCATATGTGAGGGTTTAGCCAAGGTTTCAGAGATGGCTACAATGTCAGTGAGTTGTGAGGTGAGCCAGGCATGAGAGTGGAGTATTTTATTTTTGGGCTTTAGGCGTTGATTAGCGGGTTGGTATTGGTGGAATTATTGGCGTAGAACTAGTGTGGTTAGTAGGAGGAGAAGTTGGTCCCTGGATTTAGGGTGAATGTCACTGGCTAAGCGGAGTGAAGTGAGATAAGGAATAAGTTGTTTTGGTTTGTACTTAAGTGTCTGGTAATGAAAAGGTCTGGGTTTGTAGTAGTAGTGATTTGGGAGAAGTTTACTTTGAAGAGGAGGGAAGGGTGGGAGGAACTAAGGAAGCTGAGATATTGTGGAAGTGTATTTGTGTGGGGAGGTGGGGAGGCAGGGTGGTTGACAGCACTTCTTCATGGCAATGAGAATAATCAGTGTGCAAATAATATGTGCGTTCAACACTGGGTTTGAATCACCTTATAAAAGTACTTTTACCAGTGTGTAAGTCACAACAAAATCTGTGCCAAATCATCCTATTGATCCCTCCAAAGTCAAGGCTTAAAAGCCAAGCCATTGAGTAATTTCAGTGTTGACCACTGGACAAAGTGGGATCAGGTATAGCATCACACATGCCAAAGATCACTGACAAGTTTCACATTATCATTGCTGTTTTGTAAACTCTCTTGCTCTTTGTTTGGCAATGTCATTTTTTGCTTATCATCGTGCAAATGTGTTTGGCATGGTTGTGTGTATTTGCACATTGATCTTAAAATGTGAGATCACAATTTGGCGGGAAGCCATTGCTGCTGTTGTTGGAGGGCTTCTGTAGACATGGCAGGTGATGGGGATGATGGTGCCAAAATCAAGGCACAGAATTTGGGTGGCGAGAGGTCAAAATCTTTGTTGCACTCCTTGTCAAGCCATAGGCTGCTTCAGGATGGACTATACTGAGTCTCAATACAAGACTGAGGCTTGGAGCCTAGCCAAGGCTGTCTCCAGTGTGATTGGCATGCCATGCTGTGGGGAGCAGTGTATGCACCAGTACAGCAGCAAGGCAAGCAGACACAAGGCCAGGCAGTGAGCAGTTGGCTCAGCTGCTGACATAGATCAAGCAACTTGAAATGATATGGAATGCTGTAGATAGCCAAGACTGGTATGCATATTTTCATGACTCTTCTTCTCTCTTTCACAATTTTACAGCTGCAGAGAAAATCACAGTGAACATGGAGGTGCATGCCGAGAGATTGGCCAGACTCAAGGGTATGTCATGGCACAGCTAACCTGATTGTATTAGTGTGTGTGATTCAGATCCATAGAAGCGTCGGGGATTTCCTACCGAAGCCTCCGTGTAAAACACAGGCTGCAGTATAACTAGTGTTGTCAGCATGCTCTGCATGTTCCTTGAACGTGCTGATACCAGCGTACGGACAGGCCTGGGAAGGGCGTCAGTACTGTGAGGCATGTAGGGACCGCCCTGGAGGAACAGCCATCCAAATGTACACCACGAGCTTGCCCAAGTAAATGTCAACGAAGCACAATAG
>NW_025055943.1:0-7889 GCF_019279795.1 Protopterus annectens | reverse complement strand
AAAATCCCCCAAAAAAAAAATTTAGGGGTTTTTTTTTTGTGAAATTTAATAAAGGAAATATCTCACATTTAACTACATGTTAGACAATCTGAACTGACTAGCTTTTAGTCTTAATATTAACAGGAAGAAGTCAAAATGTGTGAATTTATATTATCTTCCAATATGGTACGTAGACATTTGAAGAGCTTAAGAATGTACTTGTCTCCAAGGTGTATCTCATATCTGTTATATAAGCATTACAGTAGGGGCTGCCCCCGATACAAGAACAAACGTCAAGGAAGGCTATGCCCCTGTTTGACATTACTGATGTGCAGCTGGATTCACCAATGACCTTGCAGTGGGCACTTTAAAAAGTAAGATCCACATGATTCATACAAAGAATTTTATGGCTGGAAGCATCCACTTAGTGCAAGCAGGGATACAGATTACTGCACTGAGCTTTAGTTCAATATGCTGCTCAAGTCAGCAATGCACTCAGTTTGACAACCAGGATAAAGCAGTAGTGGAAGTGGTGTGTTAAGTGTCAAGCAGTCAGCATAGAGTGACCTCTGTATATTTACAAGGTAACTATTTTTGAAATAACCAGAGGTAAGGGGTCACAGCATGGTGGCAGGCGATGCACCCTACTGATGGAAAAGAATGTGGGTCATACTATGCCCCCTACTCATAGGTAACACAGTCTGAGTATATAAAAAGAACATGTGGTACATGCCATACACTCCACACTGATCACCATGAAACAATGGCAAACCACTTTAAAGTTGAACCATGACAAAAGGAAAATTATTATCCCAGGGATAAAAATTCCAAGGCGGATATTCCAGGGTGCTTCATTGTCACCAGTGCTGTTTTCTCTTGTCCTTAACCCACTAAGCTGTTTACTTAACAGATTAGGTCTTTGTTACAATTTGGCTCCCAGAAAACAACCCTGTTTAAAGAATTACCATCTACTTTTTGTGGATGACTTAAAACTGTACAGTTCATCAGATAAGGACTTGGAAGCACAGCTACTAGTGGTTAAAACTTTCTCAGATGATACATGACATTTTGTCTTTATAAATGTGGAAAACCAATGTTTAAAATATGAAAACTGAAACAAGAAAACATCAACCTTGGACAGGAATATAATATAAAGGAGGAGATGAAAGATCAATACTAAAGCATGAACAAATGTGAATAAGGCTCAGAAAGGAATATTTCAGATGACTAAAACTTTTAGTTATGTACTCACCATAACTTCAGATGTTTGGGATCCATCTCGCCTACATTCTGAATGATGGGTTCGGAGCCGATCCCTCGGCTCCGACTCGGCACGCTTATGCCAAAGAGCGAAGTCTCTTATTGGCTGAGCTTACTATATCCCAGGATGCACCACTACCAGTCCCCCAGATCTAGTTTGTCCACATACATGCACACATGCACGCCCTGCTTATATAACATCGTCAGATGAAACAAGATAAAACAGTAGAACTCAAAACCGTTCAATCTCTTCTGATCTCCAAGGCAGGGGGAAGGAGGGGTATTAGGAATGTGGCGAGATGGATCCCAAACATCTGAAGTTATGGTGAGTACATAACTAAAAGATGTTATGTGATCCTATCTCGCCTACATTCTGAATGATGGGACAGCGTCCCTAGCACCTGAATCCTGGGTGGCTCACTGGAAAACACTCCTGAGTACCGTGGAACCAAATGATGCTCGCCCTTTAGATGCCACATCCAATTTGTAGTGGGAAATGAAAGTGTGCGGGTTGGACCAAGTAGCAGCACAAATTTCGATATAGCGAGCTTGGAATGAAAAGCTATAGAAGTAGCCATAGCTCTGGTAGAATGAGCTTTGATAGATGTTGTAAGTTGCTTATTCAAGAAGAATAAGCCTGAGTTATGCAATCTCTGATCCATTTTGAGATAGTAGCTTTTGTGATGGTTTGGCCCAATTTATTATCTGAGAAGGACACAAACAACTGGTCTGACTTACGAAGTTGCTGAGTCCTGTCTAAATAGAAGCGTAATTGCCTGTGAACATCCAATTTATGGAGAGTGTATTCTGCTTCATTGGAGAATTTTGGAAAGAAAACTGGTAGCTCTAGAGATTGTTGAAGACAGAAACTAGAACAGACCTTTGGGACAAAGGATGGATTAGGCCTAAGTGATACTCTATCCTTGTGGAAAATCAAGTACGGTGGTTTAATAGACAGGGCTTGAAGTTCTGAAACTCTTCTTGCAGAAGTAATTGCAACTAAGAAGGCAGTTTTCCAAGACAGATATTTTAACTCGCATGTAGCAGCCGGTTCAAAGGGGAGATGTTAATGCAAGCACCAAATCAAGATCCCACGGAGGTGCAGGATGAAAAACTGGTGGTCTTAATAGACTGCACCTTTAATGAAAGTTTTGCATAGTCTGCTGCTCATCAAAGGAGGATCCGTGGATTCGTGGAATTTAGAGATAGCCGCTAGTTGGACTTTAATAGTTGAGACAGAAGATCCTGATTAAACAGGGATGTTAAGAATTTCAAAACCTCTGGGACAGGAGCAGTGATAGGGTCTAAGCCCTTGAGTTGAGCCCAGATAGCAAACCTCTTCCACTTACTGAGGTACAATTTGTTAGTGGTGGGTTTGTGGGCAAGATAAAATGTGAACAACTTCCGGTCTAGTGTGTGCCTTCTAACTAAGGTCGGAAGTGGAGGAGCCAAGCTGTCAATTTCAAAGATTGAAGGGACTGATGCCAATGTCCCGACTGATGGATTAGCAAGTCCGAATCAGGTCTAAGGTCCACGGATCGCCACTGCATGCTTCTTCAGGTAAGGAAACCATATCTGACGAGGCCAGTATGGGGCAATCAGAATCATTAAAGACCCCAGTTGAGAAGCTTTTGAATAACTTTGGGAAGAAGTGGAATTGGAGGAAAGGCATAAAGTAGCCCTGTTGGCCAAGGTTGTGCTAGAGCATCCATGGCTGGTACTCCTGATGTGGGATCAAGGAGAAGAACCTTTGGCACTTGGTTTTGTGGAGTTGCAAATAGGTCGCAGCACGGCTCCCCATCTCTTGAAAACCTGGGCTGCTACTGTGCGGTTTAGAGACCATTCGTGAGGAGAGAGAATTGTCCTGCTTAATTTGTCTGCCAATACATTTGACTTTCCCGGGATGTGGGTCGCTACCAAGAAGCGGTTGGTAGCTACAGCCCATTCCCACACCTCATGGCCTCTCTGCAAAGGGGTGATCTGGTCCCTCCTTGTTTGTTCAGATACCAGACCACCGACATGTTGTCTGTGTGGATGGCGATGATGCCCTGAGGAAGAAACTTGTGTAAGGCCTGTAGGGATAGAAGTACAGCCCTCATCTCCAACACTTGATGTGGAGAAGAGCTTGCTGGAAGCCAGGAGCCCTGAACTAGCCTGCCCAGACAATGCCCCCACCCTATCTGGGAGGCATCTGTCGTCAGGGTAACCACTGGAGGGGAGAACAAAGGGTTTCCTTGATCCAAGTTGGATGTCTGAAGCCACCAGCGAGGTCCCTTTGCATATTTCCGTAATCATGATGTGATGATTGAGGGAAGATCCTGAAAGGACCATTGAGTTGACAAGAGCCACTGAAGAATCCTCATGTGTAATCTTGCCAGAGGAACTAAAAGAACCGTGGCAGACATTGAGCCTAAAACCTGTAGAACCATCCTGGCTGGGGCTTTGGATCTCGAGATCAGAGCTTGAACTTGGCCCTGTAAAGTTTGGATCCTTTCGGCAGGAAGAAAGACGCGATCAATCTTGAGTCTATCTCTGCTCCTATAAACTTTATGCGCTGAGAGGGCAGCAAGACAGACTTTGACCAATTGAATGTAATCCCCAGGGAAACACCCAGGAGATGGTGGCTTTGAGGTTGTCCATTAGTAGATGCCTGGTGGTGGCAGTCAGGAGCCAGTCGTCCAGATAGGGAAACACTTGGAATCCAAGACTTCTCAGGTGAGCAGTCACTACTGCCAAACACTTGGTGAACACCCTGGGGCTGTGGTGAGACCAAAGGGCAGAGCACAAAATTGGTAATGACTGACTCCCAGGCTGAAGCGCAGATACCTTCTGGACGCCTGATGTATCGGTATGTGATAATAGGCGTCCTTGAGGTCTATGGAGCACATCCAAACATCCTTCTCCAACAATGGGAGAATGGATTGTAACGTGACCATTCGAATTTGGATTTCGTGACGGATTGGTTCAGTCTGCTGAGATCCAATATTGGTCTCAGGTCCCCTGTCTTTTGGCACTAAAAGAACCTGGAGTAATTTCCTGATCCGATCTGGTCTGTGGGGACCGGTTGGATGACTCCTTTTCTAGCAGCTTTAAAGCTTCTGCGCTGCTATTTCCCTTTGACTGGGTGGTGGGTCCGGGATTTTTGGACGGTGGGGTGAGTATGTGAATGGGATGGTGTAACCTCCGGCAATGATCCGAAGCACCCATCTGTCCTGAGTGATTGACTCCCAGGCTTTTAGGTGCTTGGCAACGACACCCGACTGGCTCCGAGCAGCACAGCCGGGCAATCCCTCATGACGTGTGGGAGGCTGAAGAGCCACGAAAGGACTCGCGGTCTCCAGAATTGCGGGGCCCTCTGCGCCTCTGGGACGGCGTCTCCCTGAAAAATTTCCCGCCCTCTGCCTCTGGAAGGGAATCTTCCTGCTGTTGGGAGAAAAACTTCAGATTTGGAACCACATTTTTCCCTCCTTTAGCCTTGGGGTAAGGCCAAAAGGGAGTGGAATAACGGCACCTACGGCAGATAAAGTTTTTCCCTCTTGCTCACAGCGAGTAAGGGTGTCTTTCACCTTGGGTCCAAACAATGAGGACCCATCAAAGGGAGCGTCGGCGAAGGAAGACTTGAAGGCCTCCGCAAACTGACACAAGCGGAGCCAGGCTTGTCTCACGGAGCCACGCCTGTGCCTGCCGCTCTACCCGCCTTCGGCCGCATAGGAAATGAGCCTCATGGACGAGTTAGAAATTGACGTAAGGATAGCCAACTGAGAGCTAACCGACTGGGCTAGCTGCTCAGGTAGGTTACCCGAGAGGGAATCTGACAACTCCTTGACCAGATCCCTCTGAAGCCTGGTAAAATGTGCCAAATAATTCAGAGACCTTAAGGTAAAGGCCGCTGAAGTCAGGGTGCGCTTCCGCACCTGTCCATACTCCTAGCCATCTTATTAGGAGGATGGACGGACGTTGAAGCCGCTGCCACGCCCTGTTGTGTAGCAGATGCCACCACCATGGCATCTACAGCCACGCCTTTAGTAAGGAACTCCTTCTCGGGGAGCAGACAAAAATTTATTTGGACGAAAAGGGGCTGGTTCCACGGTATCTGGATGTTCCCACGCCCGACAAACTAAATCCAGAAGCTCGTCGGGCGGAGACACCCAGGAGGCGGAGGGCTGAGCCCCAAAGGCCTTGAGGAGCACTGACTCATCAGCAGAGGGGTTTGGATATCCAGCCGCCTCGTTGTTTGAGGATCTCTAAGATGTCTGCAAATGAGACATCATCCGAGGACGACTGGGACCCTCTGCATCATCCATATCAGTGTCGATGTAATAGACTCGGGGAGTCCACGTGCTTCCTCTTGCACGATCTCTTCCTTGGGGGTTCCTCTGAAGACAACTCAAGAACCCTCACGAGGAGCGGAACCCCCTCTGGGGCTAACCTCTGGCCCCGGCGCTCCGCTGGCTACCGACAGGGGAACTGCCAAAGACCCAGTCTCCACGCCCAGGAAGGTGCCGGTAAAGCCGAGAGATGGCAAGAGGACTTGGGCAAGGCACTCTTCATGGCTCTGAAAGCCGGACCCCAGAATCCTGGGAGTGTCCGGTCTCCGAGCCATGATAGCCGACGGAAGTCCCGCAGCTGAAGCACCGAGGGAGGCTCGAACCGAAAGCATAGGTCCCAAACATCACCCCGGGTCCAGCCGAAGAAGTCCGCGTACCAAACTCGGACCCAGGCCGGGTTGGAGTAAGGGTCGGAGCCGACCCTGAGATCTCCACCGGCTCCAACAGCACCTGCTCCACGGAGCCAAGCAGTCGGAGGAGGAATGGCAATGGGTGGGCCAAGGTCATCGGCTCAAGCCAACTGGGTCGGAACCGAAACAAATTTTGGAAGACTGGGGACTGGAACAGTCTTTGGAGCACCCTGTCTATATCAGAATCCGACATCTCAAGACCGAGAGGAAACAGAACGGGTTCGAGAAGGCCTCTCCATCGGCCCCAAAGGGCTAGGGGACCGGCTCGGCGACTCGATGAGTATCGGCACCGAGGAATACTCACCCCAGATTCCATCGGTGCCGAGGTAGACTTGCGCCGAGGAGGAAGTGTCTGAGCGGCAACCCTTGTCGGCTCCGAGGCAGTGGAGCCGAAGGTGACCCGCCCCCGATGCCCCAGCTACGCCCGGGCCAGAGTGAGTCGACACTGGTGGCATCGGCAGACCGGCTCACCTCGCCCAAGTCCTTGGAGCCAAGGGAGAGGCCTGCTTTGGTCTTCTTGGCAGTCGGATCCCACGGACTGGTCGGAACCGGGCTCCTTTGGCCGAGCAGGAAGAGGATGCCAAGGCTTCTTCAAAGCGAAGGGTTTAATTAACCCTTAATCAATTTATTTTTCCTCTCCTCTGAGTGACCCTTGAGGAAAAGTGGGACATACGCTGCATGACTCCTGCAAGTGCTTTGCCCCTAGAAAAATATACACAGAGCGAATGATCGTCTGTGATAGACATTTTGAAACCACATTTCGAACATTTTTTAAAGCCCGAAGGCCTAGGAGTTTGAGACATGATGTTAAACAATTCTAGTACTTTTGACAGAAAAGTAAACAACTATCAATTTACTGATGATAAATTTAAGCTCACAGTTATAGCTTAACGCAAACACTTCCTGAAAATGACAGGGAACTCTAAACAACTAAGATTACTGAGACCCTGTGAAGTTTTAACAGGTTGACAGTCCGGAAAGGCCCTGGATGGAGGGGGGCCGAAAACAAACTCAACCCAATCACACACAAAAAATTTTCAATCCAAACGCATACAAAGAAGTTTATAGTCAAGTAAAACAGCTTTTGTGACCAAAAACAGCAAAAACTGGACAGAAAAGTTAGTTAATAAAACCACCAGCCCAGCTAGCCGAGACCACGCCTTCGCAGGAAGCCGCAAACCAGATCTGGGGACTGCAGTGGTGCATCCTGGGATATGTAAGCTCAGCCAGTCAAGAGACTTCGCTTCTTGGCATAAGCTGCACGAATGAGCCGAGGGATCGGCTCCGAACCCATCATTCAGAATGTAGGCGAGATAGGATCACATAACATCTAATATTAAAAACTGCTTTGACATCTAGGAATAAAGTCCAAACTAGAAATCAATTTGCTATTCCTGTTGTAACTTAGTTTTGGGGTGATAAAATGGCCCCCAAAATTGCTTGATTAACTGGACACAAAAACAAGAAAAATGTTTCATGCATATCACATGACACATAAAAATCAGTGTATACCAACATTATATATTCCTGTCACTGAAGGAGATATGGGCCTTCTTGAAATTATTGCATGTGCACCAGGGAAAGCATAGAAAACTGCTGACCTCATCAGATCCAAACATAGTGGAATTTTTAAAACATGAGGAAAGTAAGTCTAGGACAATGTATTTGCTTAGTTTTGTAAAAGCACTTTGGCGTCAAACAGGAACAAACCGTAAGAACACACCCTACATCAATCAATTACTTACAACAAAGCATGGTGCAACTGAATGTACTAAAATGAAAGAATATAAGGAGAAAATCAGACGAAGAAATGTGGAAAATGCATACAGTGGTAAGTACAACAATCTCCTGAATAAATCCACATGTTGATCAAAATTTGAATGGGGCACTTTTAAAAATGTTAAAGAAGGAG
>NW_025055942.1:0-8394 GCF_019279795.1 Protopterus annectens | reverse complement strand
TGGAGATAAGATGAAGTTTATATTTGATACTGAAGAGAGGTACAAAAAGGGTAGTGAACAATCTTGTATAGATGAATGTTTTATTGTAAATAATATTTTAAAATGATATTAATACTGTAGCATATATTCATTCAGAGTGCATAGGAATGTTTATTTATGACAGGAGATTAAGATTTTATTAGTAAATAAGCATATCCAAATTGATTTTTTAGTGATTTTAAGTGAGGATGTGATGATTTGTTGGAGGGGATATCTATCTCACTGTAAAAATCTCAAGAGCGAGACAACACAGACAGAACTGCTTAGGTTCATATCAGAGTCTGATTAACAACATGTGGATGACAGTATGTGTGAAGCCTGAGCTGTTACTTAGATATTTTAAGTTGTTTACAAAACATTACAAATATAATATTTATTATACTTATTGTGACTTATAAAATCAGTTTAAGATGTGTAATGTAATAAATATTATTACTGCAAATATTAGTTTGGGCAGAGCAGCTTGTATTTACACTGCTTTAGTAACACATGGTTCTAGATGTATGAATAGTTGTTTAAACTGTAGAGATATAACTTGAGTTTGTCAGTCAGCATAGACTGCATCCATTAGAAGTTAGAATTCAAGCTTTCAGAGCATTGTATGAGTGAATATATGTGCATCTTAGGACAGCAGTAAGTGTAACTTGTCTGTTGCTGATGTACGGATTAAACCAATATACTGTTTCCTTACATTGGCCTTATACCTTCTGTTTTAGGGGCACATCAAAATAATTTGACTTTACTTACTCTGTGGAGATTGCATCTGACTCCCCACATTTATGCCAGTAAATAATGGCACAGAATGTTGCTATTATGTTTTTTCCCCAGGTTGTGTTACTGTGTGCAAATCTCTGGACTTACAAGAGTGTAATTATATTATTTTGTTCTATGTGGGTTTATTGCATTGCTTAGGGTTTTATATTATTTTGTTCTATGGGGGTTTATTGCATTGCTTAGGGTTTTATATTATTTTGTTCTATGGGGGTTTATTGCATTGCTTAGGGTTTTATATTATTTTGTTCTATGGGGGTTTATTGCATTGCTTAGGGTTTTATATTATTTTGTTCTATGGGGGTTTATTGCATTGCTTAGGGTTTTATATTATTTTGTTCTATGGGGGTTTATTGCATTGCTTAGGGTTTATATTATTTTGTTCTATGGGGGTTTATTGTATTGCTCAGGGTTTTATATTATTTTGTCCTATGGGGGTTTATTGCATTGCTTAGGGTTTTATATTATTTTGTTCTATGGGGTTTATTGCATTGCTTAGGGTTTTATATTATTTTGTTCTATGGGGGTTTATTGCATTGCTTAGGGTTTTATATGTTTTCTTCTATGGGGGTTTATTGCATTGCTTAGGGTTTTATATTATTTTGTTCTATGGGGGTTTATTGCATTGCTTAGGGTTTTATATTATTTTGTTCTACGGGGGGGTTATTGCATTGCTTAGGGTTTTATATTATTTTGTTCTATGGGGTTTATTGCATTGCTTAGGGTTTTATATTATTTTTTCATTGGGAATTTATTGCATTGCTCAGGGTTTTATATTACTTTGTTCTATGGGGTTCTATTGCATTACTTAGGGTTTTATATTATTTTGTTCTACGGGGGTTTATTGCATTGCTTAGGGTTTTATATTATTTTGTTCTATGGTTTTTTTTTTGCATTGCTTAGGGTTTTATATTATTTTTTCTATGTGGGTTTATTGCGTTGCTTAGGGTTTTATATTATTTTGTTCTATGGGGGTTTATTGCATTGCTTAGGGTTTTATATTATTTTGTTCTATGGGGGGTTATTGCATTGCTATGGGTTTTATATTATTTTGTTCTATGGGGGTTTATTGCATTACTTAGGGTTTTATATTATTTTGTTCTACAGGGGTTTATTGCATTGCTTAGGGTTTTATATTATTTTGTTCTATGGGTTTTTTTTTTTTGCATTGCTTAGGGTTTTATATTATTTTTTCTATGGGGGTTTATTGCATTGCTTAGGGTTTTATATTATTTTGTCCCATGGAGGTTTATTCCATTGCTCAGTGGCCTTATTTTGTCTCTATGGGGGTTTATTGCATTGCTCAGGGTTTTATATTATTTTGTTCTATGGGGGTTTATTGCATTGCTCAGGGTTTTATATTATTTTGCTCTATGGGGGTTTACTGCATTGCTCAGGGTTTTATATTATTTTGTTCTATGGGGTTTATTGCATTGCTTAGGGTTTTATATTATTTTGTTCTATGGGGGTTTATTGCATTGCTTAGGGTTTTATATTATTTTGTTCTATGGGGGTTTATTGCATTGCTCAGGGTTTTATATTATTTTGCTCTATGGGGGTTTATTGCATTGCTCAGGGTTTTATATTATTTTGTTCTATGGGGGTTTATTGCATTGCTTAGGGTTTTATATTATTTTGTTTTATGGGGGTTTATTGCATTGCTCAGGGTTTTATATTATTTTCTTTCTATGGGGGGGTTATTGCATTGCTCAGGGTTTTATATTATTTTGTTTGATGGGGGTTTATTGCATTGCTTAGGGTTTTATATTCATAGGTTCAAAGGTTCTTACTAAGCTATTTGCCCTAGGTCATTTATAAGTCTTGCCAGAGTGTGTTTGGCTTTCACCACCCATTTTAAATTAATTTTGCTATGCCTTTTTTCGAGGTTAGTATACTGTGCCTCTGTCTTAACAGTGACACAGAAGTGATACCCCGAGGTAAACCTACAATCTCCCCATCCATTCATCAAGTGATCTCTTGAAGAGAGTCAACAAGGGACTTGCCAACCTGGACTGGGGATTTTATTCCAGAGTGAAGGGAGCCTCTGGTTTCCACAGCAATCTGTCCCTCCAGTGCATTTCGTCCTATTTATTTCCAGTGCTGGAGGTTCAAGCCCCTCAAGCACATGTAGCTCCTCGATGGGATTTGGATTTTCTGAGGTGCAGTATGTCCATTAATTCGGTTGGACATGGCTTTTATATCTGCCAGGTACAGATCGCTTCCTGAGCAGGCGGTATGCCACTGAGTAGAGCTGGAGTTTCTTTAACCGGCAGCATATGGCAGCATCTGTTTGAGCCCTTTGATCCTTCCTTGGTGAGGTACTTTTGGGGTCTTTCCAGTTGCTGCAGGTGAAATCTGGTAAGGTGTCATCCCAAAAAGGCATTGTACTCAATTATGGGCCTGATGAGGGATGAGTAAAGAGGCATGGATGACCTCCCTGATCTGGGATAAGAATCACTTCATGATTAGGTGGGTTGCTATATAAAATGCTCTTTTTCAACCACTTTCACGGCCATGTGGTTAAGTCAAATGAGAGATTGCCATCAACTTGGGTCCCCAGATCCCTTAACACTACTTTCTTCCAGATTTAATGGATTACTGCACCTATGTGTAATTGTGGCAACTTTTGCCAAAGGGGATGACTATCATACTACTTTTTGAAGCATTTAGCTTGGAGGCCATGGCTCTCGGCACCAGTTGTCTTGTTTCTAGCGGAGGCCCTTTTGGAGGATGTCGCTTGTATCAGACTGGGAAGGAGTTGACAGGAAAGCAATCTGTAGTTTGCCTGTCATTCGTAAACCTAATCAGCCACAGTCCTTCCATGTTGGCCTGTACCTCTCCGAGAAATATATACCAAACAAGAGAGGTCCCAGGATCAAGCCCTCAGGGATGCCACTTGTGCACCCTGGTTTGGAGTCTGACATGGCTCCAGCAATTCTGTAAATTCATGTGGGTCTCTGTCCCTGAGCCAGTGCAAAACCGCATCTAGTGACATAGGGCTTTATATTTAAGCTGCGTGAGCTTATCTATAATGCCCCGTGAACGGCATTGTATCAAAGGCTTTTATGAGGTCCAGGTAGGCTGTGTGGGACCACCTTCCCCTCATCAATGGCATTCTTGGTGACTGTTTGCAAAGAAATCAACCAGGTTTGGGAAGCGCAGGTGGATCTGCCCTTTAACAAAGTTTTAACTGGGCAGTATCCAGTGTCTGTAGGTCCCCAATATCTTTATTTATGAGGTCCATGATGATCCTTTTCCATAGCTTTGCAGACCAAGCTTTGGTCAGCCTTATGTGGGCGTATAGTTTCCAGGATCTGCTGAGGCACCACCTTTGTGGGAGAGGGACCACTGTTGCTGTACACCACTCTTGGGTACATATCCTGTAAGCTGAGATTGAACATTGTGCAGTTTTGTATGTTTGGGGTTTAGAAGCCTCTTCTTGGAGTTCAGTGTAGACGCGAGGCCTAGGCCACACTGCGCTCATCCCATTGATGCTGTGTTTTTGCTTTGGAGAGGGCGGCTCTACCTGGAGCATCTGAGATGTCAGGGGGCAGCACTCTGGCTGGGATATAGATATTTGCCCCTTTTGGTGGGGAGTGGGGTGGGTGGTTTTACACTCACAACCTGTCAGGCCAGGGATGTTACAGTAAATCGTCTGTGGGTTCAGTGTATTTTGTCATTTTGGACTAATTCTGTGCCATTATCTGGGAATTCCCACCCAGGTTCCTTAACATAACTACCAAGAAAGCCTTGGTGATTATCCTTGGTGTCCCCAGCAATTTTTCTCTAAAGCTGGCCTTTAGACGATTTTTATGAGTGCCCATAGTTTTTGCTAATACTGACTCAGAGATGCTCTTCCTTTTGGGATTTTGGCTCTATCATGTAGTAGTAGCTTTCTCCTTCTATTGTATAGCTTGTTTATGGCTGGGGAATTACCACCAGACAGACATAAAGACTGGGCCCTTTGGAGGATTGGGTCTTGGTTTTATTTGGGATTGTGATGATCCATGCATTATGCTTAAAGGTGTCTCATAGAATGCTTATAAAGGATTCTATGGTCTGGGGCCATACTTATTTTCCACAGGCCCGTGGGCTTTGAAGGATTCCACCTTGGATTTGGAGGGGAGTGCGGAACCCTGGCTTTTAGAGACGTTTTTCGCCATGTGGTTTCTGGGCAGGTGGTGGCCTCGGATGCTAATATCGAAAGTGAGATTAGTTTGCGGGTCTGATCTTGCCAGTGAGGATACAACTTCTGGTCTGGAGCATAGAGTCCTCATGTTGGTGATGACTCGTGTCCCAGTATATGTTTTCCCTCTTGTGGGAGAGTGGGTAACAAGTTGTTCCATAGCATTTCAGTTTATAAATTCTAAGGAACCTTTGCTAGGTGTTGAGCCAGAGTATATGTCTCCCAGTCTATGTTTGCAGTTGAAGTCACCCAAATATAATTTGGCAAGTTTGGAGAGACCTTCATATATTTCCAGTGTTCTCAAGAAGGCTGTAGTGGGGTTCCCCAGTTTGGGAGGGTGGTCTGCAGCAGGCTATAAAACTGGAAGCAGTTCTTACCCACTGTTAGCTGCACATGGATAGTCTCTGGATGCAAGCTTCACAGTTGCAGCCACCAACCTGGAGGTGTGGGTATCTTTGACAAATGCCATTGATATTCCCTCCTTGTGGTAGTCAGTCCAAGTCTTTGGGGCCGAAAAAGCATGGTATGAAGTATAACCTGGTAGTGCTGGGCGCTGCCTCCTGTAAGCCTTTGAACCAGGTTTCTGTTACTGCACAGATATCGCATGTTCTCCATGCTAAGAAGAGTCCGAGGCAGTGCATGCATCTTGAGGTTTAGACTTCTGCGCTTGAGTAGCATTACTCTTTAATTTCCTTATCCCTTTGTGAAGCTACTCTTATGCAGGTGGGTTTTGTCCCTTTGAACCTTGCCTCAAAAAAAGGCACTATGTGGGTGGCAAGAGCCTTTGCTAATAAACGAAAGCCCAGGGGTGAGAGGTGCTCAGCCGTCCTTAGCAAAGCTATCAGTGGTACTTGTCGATTTTAGCATGTCATCCCAGGCTGACAGGCCTTTGATCCCCTATGAATGAATGACACTCAATACTTAAGCCAATTCTTTGTTGAAATTGATCATCTTGTCTTCATATGTGTGGCACTTCATTCTTGGTTAGGTGGCAAGATGCCTACTCAAGGTCAGGGTCAATTACCAGCCTGGGCTTACATGCTCAGAGAGCTCCTCTATGTCTCTTTTCATGTAGTCCAGGAGGGTATGTCTCAGGTCATTCACACCCAGCATGGACAATGACTGACTCCATATTTGTACTCCTACCCTCTGCAGTAGTGACCTGAGTGCTTGTGTTATGTGGTGATCCCATAGCCGCTACAGGGCAGCTCGCTACCATGACCTTCTCTCCTTTTGTTCAGCCTGGTGAGCAGGGACGCCAGTGTGCTCTGATTAACAGAGTCCACCTATTACAAGTGTATCAGGTGTACGGTTTTACAGCTTTGCTGGCTGGTGGGACTGTCAAGGCACATCTGGCTTTGTGAGCTAAGTGTGCTGCACGTGTTTGCCTTTTGGGGGTAGCTGTTGCTTGGGTGTCTGCTTTGAGGTCTCTGCTGCATTAGGGCAGATTTTTATTTGAGCCTCCGAAAGCTTGTGTGTTTGTGTGTTTATGTGTTTGGTTTGCTGTCGTGGGTAGGTCTATGTGGAGACTGGAATTGTAGTGAGTGTGGTTTCTCTCCCTCCTGACAGGTAATGCCAGTACTGAGTTGAAAGAGCTTTTAGCCTCCAGTTTGGCTTATATATGGTTGCCATCTCTGCATGTGTGTTGGAATTTGTTGGGGAGGAGGAGAGAGGTTGTCTAGGTGACAAGAGTGCAGTTGTAACATTGCCTCAACATTCCCAGATTCACCAGCTGGACCGGAGAGGAGATTGACAACTGACTCTTTGGACATGCTAGTAAATAGGCATTGGGAATTCCTTTATAATTGGAAAAAGGGCCAATGGGGAACAAGTGCTGCACTCAAGGGGAGCTTGTGAGGGTGTAGTAGTTTTTAATTTTTTAGTGCTGAGACTTCTGTATATAATTGCTTTTATTCAGCAAGTGCCAGGCTTTAGAGTAGGAATAGGGTGGTTTTATTATGAGAACTAGATCAGTTCTAAGGGAAAAAGTGAAGAGCAGACTTTGTGGTTTCGCAGGAAATGGTTTAAAACCCAATTGCTGGGTGCAATGCCCGGGACATGCTACAGCCATGCACAAAATCACGCTAAAGTCAGCCCCTAAAGCAGGTTTTATACAGAGTGACTTGAAAGAGCTAGAAATTGACCCAAAACAGCCAATAGACTACCAGAATATTATTATGTTCTATGGGATTTTTGTAATTGTTTAGGGTCTTTTATATTACCTTCAGGTTCTATGTGTGTGTGGCTTAATCACAAATTGCATTGCTTAGGGTTTTCTATTATTTTGTTCTATGGGGGTTTATTGCATTGCTTAGAGTTTTATATTATTTTGTTCTATGGTGGTTTATTTCATTGCTTAGGGTTTTATATTATTTTGTTCTATGGGATTTTATTGCATTGCTTAGGGTTTTATAATATTTTTGTCTCTATGGGGCTTCTTATTGGCATTGCTTAGTAATTTTATAATTTACATTTTGTTCTATGGGCGGTTATTGCATTGCTCGGTGTTTTATATTATTTTGTTCTATGGGGGTTTATTGCATTGCTTAGGGTTTTATATTATTTTGTTCTATGGGGGTTTATTGCATTGCTCAGTGGCTCTTATATTATTTTTGTTTTATGGGGGTTTATTGCATTGCTCGTTGCCTATATTGGCTTGCATTGTAATCTAGCGGGGCCTTATTGCAGCATTGCTCAGGCTCTTTAGTATTATTTTGTTCTATGGGGGCTTTGGCCATGTACATTGCTTAGGTATTTTATATTATTTTGTTCTATGTGGGGTTTATTTTAATTCAAGGGGTTTTATATTATTTTGTTCTATGGGTGTTTATTGCATTGCTCATGGTTTTATTTTATTTTGTTTTTTGGGGGGTTATTGCATTGCTTAGGGTTTTATATTATTTTGTTCTATGGGGGTTTATTGCATTACTCAAGGTTTTATATTATTTTGTTCTATGGTGGTTTATTGCATTGCTTAGGGTTTTACAGGCAGCAGTTTGCTGAGCATTTGCAGGTATACCTGTGGCACTGCTTCTTGTTACTTTTCATATTAATATGAGCTGAGCGGCACTCGGAGTCATAATGATCTACCAAGAGAGCTTTCTGCAAGTGCTGAAGCTATAAAAAGTAACTCGTTGAAAGCCATTTTCAGCAAACCTAGAACTAAGTTTTGTATATGTATGGGGACGTCCCCTGTACAACTTATACTGGAAGAGTCGCATACACCCCCACACTTAAATAGACAAAGTCCTTGGTCACACAATGGTGGGGTAAAGGTCAAACTCTACTGCTGCTGAATTTCTCTTTCTGCAAACTTTCAGTGGGACATCGACCCTCCCTGAAAGTGTGCTCAAACAGCTGACAGGTTCCCCTGGAGAGGTGAATGCATATTATACTTC
>NW_025055941.1:0-6764 GCF_019279795.1 Protopterus annectens | reverse complement strand
ATTTTAAAAGGGGTTTTTTTTTTTGTCCTTTTGGGAAATGTTTTTGTTTTTTGGGGGTTCCCCCTGTTTTTTTTTGTTTTTTTAATTTTTTTTCCTTTTTGGGGGCCCCTTTTGGGATTAAACCTTTTTAAAGAAAGGATTGGGGTTTTAAAATTTTTAATTATGGGCAGGGGGGTTTTTCAAAGGGTTTGCTTCCCTTGGAAAGTTTCCCTTTGACCCGGGAGGATGTCCATTCCCCAAAAGGGGCAATGGTGAAAATTTTTGCCACCCATGGGTTGCATGCGGGGCCCCCTTTATGCCCCTACTTTACCGGGATTCCCAGAAAGCCTTGGAGCGGGAAAGTGCACCCCCCACAAATGTAGCATTGGTGGGGTGGGGCCCTAGGCTTATGGGGGCACATGGGAAAAAATTTTTCCAAGTGTGGGATTGTTGGTTCCCACGGCTTGGGGGTTGGCCACTGGGATGTGTTGCCGGAGTGCTTTCCTAAACCCCAATCCCCGTTGGGCCGGGCCCCCGGCCAATTTTGCTTGTTTGGCCTGTTTTTTTTTAAATTTATTTATTTTTTAAAATACGGTATTTATTTATTTTCAGGGGGCCTGAGAAAAGCCCAAAGGGTAAGCAGTCAGTTTTGCTACTATTATAAAAATTATTTACAAGGTTACTGAAGAAGAAAACTGTTCCCGGAAAGAGTTAAAGCAGTTTACAAAATTACACAGAAACTTTAACAGATTTTAACAGAGTTAGAGTTGTACATTGTACCAGTTGGTACAAATTTGTTTAGCAGGTTAAATTACAAGGGTGGAAAGTGGTAATATACAAGGGGTTCCAGGATCTACTTAGAGTTTGAAAAGAGAGCCCTTGATTAATTTTGCTAGTCTGAATTAGTAGTTTGTTAAGGACAAATGGTTGTTATGGGGTGATAATATTTTTGCAGGAGTATTGTCCGATTATAGAGGAATAGGCCAAAATCAGTTGGAATTTTTGGGGATTTCCCAAAAAAAGCTGATTTAGATTACAATGATGTTTAAAGGAGAGTGGAAAAGGGTGGGTTGTAGTTGAGTGTTTTTTAAAGGACAGTCTTGTTCATATTCAAGAGTAGGGGGATGCATACAGAAGGGTTGAAAGAAGGTGTGAGCAGCTAGGAAATTTTTGCTGAAGGGGTTAAAATATTCTGTAAAGTGACCCTAGATTGATGGTTTTGATAGTTTATTTATGTATTTCACAGCTGTTTAAAATTTTTAAAATTTTACATTTTACTTTTTTAAAAGAAAATTTAAAAATCATCTTATTTTTATTAATTTTTTATGGGTAATTAATCAATTTAAATTTTTTAGTGATAAGTTTTTCTTGAGTTTCATGGTTCTGATGAAATCTGTAGTTACAAGAAAGAACCATTTCTGTTTGGGATTTATTGGGGGGCGTCTGGAATTTGAGTCATTAAATTGTTGGACTGTTAACTTCCTGAGCAGGTTTTTGGGCAGTCATTTGCTGCTATTTTTTTTTGGGATTTACATTCTTTGGTTTTGATAGTTTGGTTAACATGTAGGTCACATTTGAGATTATTGTCTATGATAACACCTAATAGTTTAGTAGATGGGTCAAAATTATTGTGCCATCATTTTATTTTATGGTAAAAGGGGAAAGCGGTAGACCACGTGTTGGTGAAATAACAGCAGTTTAGTTTTTTTGGGGTTTAGGATCAGACAATGTTCAGAAACCAGTTTTCTATTGTATTAAAAGGGGGTCTGGGGAGCTGACCATAACTCTACTGGAGATGTGGCTGAGCAAATCGAGTAGGAAACATATTGGATACAGCTGACTTTTGGGATGACAGTATAAAGGTCGTTAATGAAAATGGAGAACAGCAAGGGCCCCAGTTGGGCCCTTTTGGGACTCTGAGGGGTTAGGTAGAAGGTTAGAGAGTTTGTTTTGGGGGCCCGTTTGGGGGGATTGAAACCATTGGAGGGCTCCAGTATCTAGACAGAATGTTTGCAGGGTATGGATTACAAGTTGGTGATCAACCATATTGTATGCCTTGGAAAGATCCATAAAGAGGGCTTAGGATATATAATTATTGTTGCGATTATGGTTTATGGTGTTAGTAAAGGCTAGGAGGCCTGAAGTAGTGCAGTGATGAGGACGGAAGCCATGCTGAGTGTCTGCCATAAGGCGATTTTGGATTAGGTGGTGCTTGAATTGTCTATGAATAAATTTTCCATAATCTTTGCAAGTGGAGAGAGTATAGCTATTAGCCTATAATTGGAGAATTCAGTAGAGCTGCCTCCTTTGTGAAGTGGGATTACATAGGATATTTTCCAGATTGTGGGAAATTTAGCTTCTACCATGGTTCGTTTGATTAGTTTTGAGAGGGGGTAAGAAATAGCATCAGCTGATTTTTGTAGGTACTCGGCAGGGAGTTGATCAGCAGAAAGTGTATTGGGTTTTACTTTTTCAATCAAGGTACGGATAAGTGAAGTGGTGACTGGTTGGAAGCTGAACGCAAGTAGGTTTCTAGGGGTGCTACTTTCAGGACCAAGGGAGCTAGGAGGTAGTTGGCTAGCTAGGGCTTGAAATGTCTCAGTAAAGAATTGGTTAAAACTATCAGAAACATCTTCAGGGGTTTTATCAATAGTAGCAGCAGGGATTGGGGTTGAAGTTTGTCCAGGATGTAGTATATATGACATGCCACCTGACAGGGTATGGCATTACTGGGTTCAGAGAGCTCAGTCCCCAGATTGGCTGTGTGGTGGCATCCCACACATGTGTTGTACGTTCCTGGCCAAGGGTGATGGCTGACTGCATACATGTGGCAGCTGTGACATTGCCACATGACTCACATAAACCACAACTGGACCATACAGGTGATTCACAGGTTACCTTTGCACATGCTACCCTAGTAGTGTGATTGCCATGGTGAGTACCAACACATAGGGCCAATGGGGAACAACATACTGAAGGTGTGTATGTGTGGGTGTACTGCTACTGTTTCATAGCACTGGCATATATGACTGCACACGTGGGTAAATGCCAGGTAAGACATGTGCAATGTGTCACAGGCAATGTACATGCATACAGGACAGACAGTGACGTTCTGTCATGTGTAAACTTGACATACATATGCCCCTATGCAGATGTCACTAGGAGTCTACAGAAGCACTGTAACTCTGCATTGCAGGTGTAAGCAGTGTTCCAGGGGAAACCCCCAAACAAAAATGCATGCAAACAAAGCTACAGTAAGCAGGGCTGGAAGTAGTGCATTGCACAAAAAAAAAGGGGTAACAATAACAGTAAGTAACAATGCAAATATGTAGGCACTATCAACATGTACCCAGGAATACACAGCAGATGCCCATGGTAGAACTGATATTATGTCATAGTTAATTGTGATTTGGATTACATTGGTACTGCACACATATCAACATCCCAAACATCCACATTGCATAGTCTTGTGGGCAACTTGACACCATTACTGTACATGTCCACCATTGCATATCACTATTTTTAGCTTCCCCTGTGCTACCCATGTATGCGGCTATCTGTTGACATCCTTACCACCGGCATGCAATTATGTGCAGCTGTTACACTTTGGTATGTACTATGGGTGCAGATAACAATTCAGGACATTCATACGTTACTGCATCAGGCATGCTGGGATATACAAAAGTCATAGCAGCACACTGTACTGTTACCAACATGATACTACTAATACACTTCTATGTAGTCACCCTGTGCATCAGCAAGTTTTTACCTGCCCAATGATGTTGGAGATTGCAGGAGGTGGCACAGTGTCATCATATGCACAGGGTGGGGGTATGCCTGACTCAGCCACTGATACCACCAATTGACATGTGTGTATGTGTGTTGGTGAGGGGCAGCAGTACAGGGTGGGGCAGTGTTGGTGCAGTGTGTGCATGTATGTGGTCACCCTAGGTGTTAACATTTTGCATTTTGTATGATGCACACAGTTCCACCTCAATGCCATATACAGGGGTTTGTGGACAGCCACAGACTGCACCTGGCAGGTCATACAGATCAGTGTCTGTGGGGACGGACACGTACCTGTGCCTGGCAGGGTGCTACGGACCATATCCAGTACTAAGCCAGACTGGGTACTGTCATCAGAAGGGGAGTGTGTTGACTGGACACAGGTCCCTGTTGGGACTGTCCAGAGCCATGTGCAGGGGCCCCTCCGATGACAGCACAGACCCAGCATTGCTGGGGCTGCTGCTGGCACTATGGGGCATGGGGCCTGTTGTCATCCGGCCAACTGCCAGCTGCTGCTGTTGGGCATACGAATGCCCCCGCCCACCATTGCCCTGGCTCATGGACATTTGGTTGTGGAACTGCTGTAATATGTCCCCCCCGCCTGTCTATGACATCGGTGAAATTACGGATAGCATCCCGATGTCACGATACTGTCAGTCATGGCTGTGCGACATGCCTCAGCTCCTCAGACCCTGTCTGGTGTACCTTTCCATATGCGACTGTGCCTGCATGACACCCCAAAATAGCTGAGGTTGACAGACCTCTTTGGGCACATCTGCCAGAGGCAGTACCCCCCGGATGCCCCCCGAGAACCCATGGGCAACTGTCTGTGTGGTACCATCGCAGGACCCTGCCCAGGGCTGCTGGGGGGGGGCGCATGTCCCACGGGTCCCAAATTCCCCGGGTAAATCCCCACTGTATCCTGTCCATCACCTAGGGACAATGGTGACAAAGGATGTACTGGCAGGATGACTTTGCACAATGATGGGGTTTTCAGCTGTGTACTGTCAATTGGCTGACCAGTGGCGGATCCTGACACACCTTCCTGTACCGTTACACAAATATCATCATTACCAGTACCGGGGCCAGATTCAGGTTCCCTGCTGCAGGACACCAGAGCAGCACCAGAACCTGTGGGAGGAAGACAGGAAACACAGTTTACAGTCTCCACACATTGTTACCAGTGATGCACTTATGCACACATGCCACATGGACACAGGCACACATGCAAAATGGACACACACACACAACATGCACATGACACAGGCACACATACACATGCACACAGGCAAAATGAAAATAAAATGCACAAAAGGCAACATGCACACAGCAACATAAAACACAGCACACATGCAACACACGTGGACACATGAAAATGGACACACAAAACATGGTCACATGCACACATGGACACATGCATACATGCACACATGCACACATGCACACATCCCGTGTACACATGCACATGCACATGCACACGGACACAGGACACATGCACACATGCACACGTGGACACAGGCACACATGCACATGCACGTGGACACAGGCACACCTGCACACATGCACACACAAAATGGCACAGGCACACCTGCACACATGCACACATGCACACCCCAGTATACACACAGAGCACTACTGAGTTACACTAGTGTCTAGCACTATCAGGACTTTTAAGGTATTGTTAAACACACTCACCAGCATGGATGGCCTGCCTTGCTGTAACCCCGGGGGGACCTGCAGAAATGATGAGATTAATGTCAGTGGGCACAACTGTGCCATTGATATTGCATATGATACAGTGCAGTAGTACACCAGTTGCCTTTCACACGTCAGCTGCTGATATTGCCAGTATCACACATGCACAATTACATACTATGATGACAGATACATACCACGGACACACCTTACACATGCATAAACTAACAGTGTACAGAACAGTCAAATGTACATATGGCATATTACCTGCACGCTCCATGTCGTGCTGCTGTGTGGATCCAGCCTCCATCATGATGCAGGTGTACTGCTGTTGCTGTTCCAGGGCTGGAGCCACAACACTTAGGAGTAGCCCCTCCAGTCTGGTGAGGGGGATTTTGGCCACCCCACCTCCTGTGGCAACCTGTTGCCTGTGGATATCTGATGCATGCTGACAGACACTTCTGATTAAATCACTGCAGTGATGTCGAACCTGCTCATATGTCCTATTATGCGTGCCAATATCATTTACCCTACGGACAAGGTCTTGCCACAGTGCAGCCCTCTCCTGCTGATTCTGACTGGTGCGGGAAAACAGAATGTCATACTCCCGCACCAGGCTCTGGTGTATCTCCTCATCTTCCACTGCAGAGTAGGTGGGATTACCCGACCATCTCCTGGAAGAGAACACAAACAGGATATCAGCAGACTATGTCAGCAATATATGGCACACATACTATAAAGATACTCATGTGTAGTGATATACTACTACTCCCATATGTTGCATTTTTGTGTCGGGGGGATACACAAGTACATGGCCAGATATCAGTGCTCAGCCAACACCTGTGCAACAATACCTGCCACATTCCACACAACATAGTAGCATGCCCCATCGGTCAGCACACACTGACAGGTCCAATGCACAACCTCACTCTGGGGTTCATCCCCTGTATGTGGGGTGCCATCCACTAGTGTGATGTGGACACAAGTTACTCCCCGGATATACATATCCCACCACCACCACCAGCACAGTAGACTACTTTTTGTATGTGATTAGACAGTTATTCACTTGTTAGGGCTGAGATGGTATCCATGCAGCACACTGGGCCAGTGGAAGCCACAACCCACACTGCTGACCCCCTTTGCAAATGCTTACCACGGACATGCCACAGATTGCATGGAACTTGCACACACATTTCTAACCCAGACCCTATGCACAAAAGGGTTTGGCATCCTGTCCGGGGGACCCCAGACAGAGGCAGATTGTATAAAAAAAAATAAAAAAACCAAAAAGGAGGGGCTTTCTG
>NW_025055940.1:0-8597 GCF_019279795.1 Protopterus annectens | reverse complement strand
TGGAGCTCTCTCATACTCCAAAGGACCAGTTGCAGACATTGTTAGATGATTTTCACAATATGTTTCAAAAAAAGAGTAGTAAACTATCTTAAGATTTAAAAAAAAAAAAGAAAAAGATTTTTTCCTTTTCAACGGTTTGGTGAAGCTGTGAACCAGCATAAGGTATACAGAAGGACGCACTGCTATTTCTTTCCACTGCATTTGCTGTCACAGGCAGAAGGTGATGAAGGATGACTGGAGGAATGACAAAAGCCATTTGAATTTATAACTCCTTGCAAACAGAAACATCAAACTTCTTCTTCTCATTATGGGATAAAATTCACTCTAAGTGCTTGTTCCATCTGCATCAGTCTATTTCCCTTGCCTTCTATGCAGTTAATTTACTTGAATTTATTTGCTCTCTGAAAAAAAGAAAAAAAAGTTGCAAATATGTATTGTGTTTGAAATCAACCGCAACTCTCAACCTTATTTTTTAGAATGTTCCTAATGATCTGCTCATGTTTTTTGCCATGTTTCTTATAAAGAGGACTTTTCCGCTAAATCACTGGGGATTATAATCAATCAATAAGAGATACGTTATAGAGTTAAAACTTTTTTAAATTCACACTGATGCAAAACCTGTTGTTCTGTTTAGTAAGTGGTTTAGTGTAATACTTCTGTTAAATTCCTGAGTGAATTAAAGTAATAATAGCTGTCCCTGATTTGGGCTTTCGGTGCTCATTATATTGAGCCTTGTTAATGATTCTTGAGCAAAGAAGTTGAGAGCAACATGTTCTTTCAGTTAATTGTTAATGTGCAGTTTTCTAAAAAAACACTACAAGTAAATGTAGCATATTGAATAACAAACAAATAGGCTCGGACTCCTTGCTCCAGCAGATGAAATTGTAAAGGTTCTCACCAGGAAACAAAACAAAGCAAATTCCTTTAACGCAAAATTTATTAGTACAGCGTTTTCGCCATGTGCGCAGCAGCTTCTTCAGAATACAAACAAACCTAATTACTCTAAGTCAGTTTTTTAAATCATTTTACAAAGGAAGTGATGTCATGGCCAATAAAAAAGTTAAAGGTGCATGAAGACATAAAAAACGTTTTGTTATTAACAAAGCGCATCAGTAAAATAGTCATATACCAGAATGAAAATGTTGAATTAAAATCATGTGTACCCTAAGGTGTTTAAGTTTAAGCACATGAGGAAAAAAAGAATTGTTGATTTTAATGACCAAAAGATGTTAATTTAAAAACATACAATGTGGTACTATACAATACATCTAGAGACTGTTTAAACATCAAGCTTAAAGAACAGGGGTTACATAGACTATAAAAAATTCATTAGAAAGACTACTATATAAGACAATAGTTAATCAGTAGACCCCTAAAATAGAAGTACAAAAAGGAACTATAATCATCTTAAGTAACTTCTCAGTTTTAATACTGAGGAAATGTTACAGTTCTCATTTAATGCTGGGTAATTACATCGTCCAGTTCTGAGTTGCCACTCAAGTTCATAAAGAAGTTCTAAAAGTAGTGAAAGGTAGGGCCCCCTAATGTTTCCTGTATTTGATCAATTTACCATAAATGAAAAACTGGCCAGCCTGGATGGTTGATAATGTTTTCTAACAGAGAGTCGTTTCTTGCTTTCAGTTTTTATTCCTGATCGCATATAGATGTTGGTTACATGTGCGGTCGCAGAGTCTCTGATCGGTTTACCGATTAATGTAGAAACCGAACAACAATCACAGAAGGCCACATAGACAATGGATTTACTTTCACAATTAAGGGGGGCTCTAATAGTATATTTTTTGTTCCGTATTAAGAAAGTTTGTCCTGATCTAACTTTGTGGCATCTATTACAGAAGCCACATGGGAACATACCTACTTTTCTGTTGAAAGGTGTTTTAGGAGCATTCCTTTGTAATAATTCCTTAAGATTGTTGTTTCTTTTAAACACGAAACTGGGAACCACACCAAATTTGTCAGTGAGTAAAGTATTACTCGAAATAAAATCCCAAGCTTTAAGCTTGATGTTTAAACAGTCTCTAGATGTATTGTATAGTACCACATTGTATGTTTTTAAATTAACATCTTTTTAATTGACACAAAATCAACAATTCTTTTTTTCCTCATGTGCTTAAACTTAAACACCTTAGGGTACACATGATTTTAATTCAACATTTTCATTCTGGTATATGACTATTTTACTGATGCGCTTTGTTAATAACAAAACGTTTTTTATCTTCATCACACCTTTAACTTTTGTGGCCATGACATCATGTTCGCTTGTAAATGATTTAAACGACTTGAAGTAATGGTGGGCCACTGTTTGCTATTCTGAAGAAGCTGTGTCAGTGCACATGGCGCTGTACTAATAAATTTTAGTTAAAGAATTTTGCTTCGTTTTTGTTTCCTGGTGAAGAACTCTTCGACAATTTCATCTGCTAGACAAGAGTCCGAGCCTATTTGTTTGTTATTCATTGGTTTTTCTGCATTACGTTTTTACCTGTTTGTCTGACATGGCTACGGATGGTCCTGTTAGCCCCAGCACACATAACTTGTTCCTGACTACTGGAACGGAAAATTCCCATCAAGACTTTTTTGCTAAAGTTACTAATACACTTTCTGTCCTGGCCGTGAAGTTAGACCTTTTGAATGCTAAGTTTGAAGCATTCGAGAGGAACGGTGCTAACCATTTAACAGCTGACGCTGCTGATGAGGAACCAGGAACCTCGCATACTGTTTCCGTTACTTCTCCGGACTTTCAAATACCGGCAGGTCAACCCTGCAATGGCCGTGTTCAAGGTTTTACTACAGCCAAGTTAGTTCCAAGGAGCTCTTCAAACCAAATAACCGGTGTGAATGCAGAAGCGGGTCTATTTATTCCGACTGATCGTTCCAATAACATAGAAGCAGCTGCTTTAACAAGAGCAACAGCAGCTTCTACTTTGCCTCAATGTGCCACTTCAACGACGACTAACGGTGCTCCCTGTAATAATGTAAGTACTGTAACTAATTTTAATGAGTGGATGAGGAGTACGGATGTATTCCTGTTTTCTGAGCAGAATTCCGTTTCTAATTTTGCAAGAAACACCGAAATAGCAAATATTACGTTACTTGACAAATTGAAACACTTTGACAATAACGTATTGAGACTAAAGAAATTGCAACTAGAGACTGTTTATTTTAGACAGTGCATTAATGAAGGCCTAATTCCCAAGGGACTACAAAACACGTTTTCCCCATCGGGCCTATTAAATAATGCACTATTTTACGCGGAACTGAAGGATCTTTTTCAAACTCAAGGAGTTCAATTGCTTGAACTCATTATTAAACATTATGACATCCAGATAAACCAACTTTTACTGGAAACTGAATCATTGGACAGTGACTTAAAAGCTGACTTGGATTTTCCTAAGTACAAAATAGACTACGATAGAACTTTAACTAGTATTGATGTCTTACTAAATAAACTGAAATCAAACAAAAGTAAAAAATTATTAAGGGACAGACAAGCATATAAAAACTGCTCTGCATATCCTAGACTTCAATTTTTGGAAAATAATAGATCGCCACTGGGGGAAGGGGTGAGCCAGCTTGATAATTTTGCAGAGGCACCACATAACAACACCCCCCCCCCGATGACTTAACTTCCAACGACGAACAACCTGGCCCTAGACGAAGTAACAGAATAAGGGGTCTTAATGCCAACAATAATTCCATCCCAAGGTCTAATGTAAGACAGAACCACCAAGGTAACAACAATTTTTTAGACCAGCGCCAATACCAACAACGGAACAACAGGAGGCGGAATTGGAATTAACTGGTCCAAGTCCCTTGGATTTAACCCTGGAAGGAGCTTCAGAAATCAATGAGGATGTCCTTATACAATCTGGTCCCAAAATAGTTTGTAATCAAAATGGTGACTTCACAATTTACAACTTCACTGACATTCCGCTCCCTAAAGATCTTATTGAACTTTTGGCTTATGGGAACTCGTTTGTCCCAAGTAAACCTGGTGACATCACGAAAGAAATTATCAATCTTAAGTGTTTCGTGAGAAAATTAAACTTGAAATTGTTTTTTTAATAATGAATGTACCTTACCAGACACTTCATTTTTCAAATTACCAAGTGTTTTCAACCCACCTCTTCACCCCTCTCTAGCTCTCTTTGAACACGTGTGTGAAGTAGACCTTAGACATTTGTTCAATGATAACTTTTTGAGAGGGTCTAACTGGGTATTTAACACCTCTAAAGAACAACTTGAATTACTTACTAACCTTTGTTATGAACCAGTACGTTTAATGAAACCAGATAAAGGAGGTGGGCTGGTTATATTTGAAAATGAAATGTACAATGAAAAAATGACCTCGGTCTTAGACTCACCAGCATACTCAGAAGCCTCTATCAGTGAAATTAACACTGCACACAATAGGATAAGAGGTTATTTCCGGGACTTGTATCTTGAGAACAAAATTGATTTGGACACTTATAATTACATGGATATTATATTACCAAAGATCCCAGTTATGTTTGGCATCCCCAAGATCCATAAAGATCAGCTAAATCCACCTATGAGGGCCTTAATTGACGGAAGGTCCTCTATGACATATCCAAGTGCTAAAGTTGTGGACAAACTTTTGTCAAAATATGTCCAGCTTTTGCCTGGTGTTTGCAAAGACTCTTGGTCTTTCCTAGAACGTATCAATAGTCTACCCTTCAACAGTGAAGACAATTTTCTCACTGTTGATGTGGTGGACTTATACACTTCGATACCCCACCAGGAAGCACTTGAGTGGATCGCACTGTTACTTCAAGAACTAGGTGCACCTAGGTTAGAAATTGAATTAATTACAGAACTTCTGGATATAGTCCTGTCTTCAAATTATTTCATTTTTAACAAGAAATATTTCCTTCAAAAACAGGGAGTTGCCATGGGGTCCCCTTGTGGGTCCTCCGTGGCAAATTTCTTTATGGGTTATTGGGAAAAACATCTGCTTTTTGCGTCCACTACTTTAACGTCACCAGTACAATTCTACACGAGGTATCTGGATGATGTATTCTTGTTATTCAGGGGTAACCTTTCAGAAGCTGATGCCTTCATCACTTCCATAAACGCCACCACGGATTTTTTGAAATTTACGTATAAATTTTCCAGTACTGAAATCGATTATCTTGACATTAAATTGTTCAAAAATATCCAGACTCATTCTTATACATCAAACATCTATAGAAAGCCAATGTACTGCAACTCTTTTCTACACTTTTCGAGCCATCACCCTTACAAACAGAAAAAATCCATTGTTAAAGGCCAACTAGTGAGGGCGGCTAAGATGTGCAGTACGTTGGAGGACTTTCAGAAAGAATGTGACTTTTTGTCTGAGTTGTTTATTAATAGAGGCTACCCATCTCATCTCATACGAGAACTCACTTTGGAAGTGTACATAAAGAGAATAAATGGTTTCTTTAAAGCTATTTTGAGTGAGGACAACATTGTAATGTCTTCCACTCACCCCTTGAATAACTCGAATGATACCACTAGCATAAACCAGATATTGGTTAAGTCGCCATCCCAACTTACTCATTTTGATCCATCTTTGAGTTACATTATGACCTTCAGCCTAGACTCGAAGGCCATAATGACCATTATACGTAAGAACTGGGATTTTATTTCGAGTAATACTTTACTCACTGACAAATTTGGTGTGGTTCCCAGTTTCGTGTTTAAAAGAAACAACAATCTTAAGGAATTATTACAAAGGAATGCTCCTAAAACACCTTTCAACAGAAAAGTAGGTATGTTCCCATGTGGCTTCTGTAATAGATGCCACAAAGTTAGATCAGGACAAACTTTCTTAATACGGAACAAAAAATATACTATTAGAGCCCCCCTTAATTGTGAAAGTAAATCCATTGTCTATGTGGCCTTCTGTGATTGCTGTTCGTCTTTCTACATCGGTAAAACCGATCGTAGACTCCGTGACCGCATGTACGAACATCTATATGCGATCAGGAATAAAAACGAAAGCAACGCACTTGCTAGGCACATTATCAACCATCCAGGCCACAGTTTTTCATTTATGGCAATTGATCAAATACAGGGAAACATTAGGGGGGGCCCTACCTCACTACTTTTAGAACTTTGCGAACTTGAGTGGCAACTCAGAACTGACGCATTTAATTACCCAGCATTAAATGAGAACTGTAACATTTCCTCAGTATTAAAACTGAGAAGTTACTTAAGATGATTATAGTTCCTTTTTGTACTTCTATTTTAGGGGTCTACTGATTAACTTTTGTCTTATATAGTAGTCTTTCTAATGAATTTTTTATAGTCTATGTAACCCCTGTTCTTTAAGCTTGATGTTTAAACAGTCTCTAGATGTATTGTATAGTACCACATTGTATGTTTTTAAATTAACATCTTTTGGTCATTAAAATCAACAATTCTTTTTTTCCTCATGTGCTTAAACTTAAACACCTTAGGGTACACATGATTTTAATTCAACATTTTCATTCTGGTATATGACTATTTTACTGATGCGCTTTGTTAATAACAAAACGTTTTTTATGTCTTCATGCACCTTTAACTTTTTTATTGGCCATGACATCACTTCCTTGTAAATGATTTAAAAACTGACTTAGAGTAATTAGGTTTTGTTTTGTATTCTGAAGAAGCTGTGTCAGTGCACATGGCGAAAACGCTGTACTAATAAATTTTGCGTTAAAGGAATTTGCTTCGTTTTGTTTCCTGGTGAGAACCTTTACAATTTCATCTGCTGGAGCAAGGAGTCCGAGCCTATTTGTTTGTTATTCATTGGTTTTTCTGCATTACGTTTTTAAATGTAGCATATTATTTGCAAGAGTAGCTATATCTGTTTTAACACCATAAATGTCCTGATTTGACGTGCCATGCCCCCAAGAGCAAATTTACACATTAAGCTTCCACCCCAAAAGGGCACAAATTTACCCATAAGCAATGTGCTGTGATTTTGGATGGTCTGCTATAATTTTTAATGGGCTCTGCTATAAATTTGAAAGTGGAGAGGCTGAGAGGTATGACCCAGAGAGAAAGGAACTCTGAGGTTATATGTGTGAAATACATAGTGATAAACTTTGTCACATATTATACTCCTCATTTCAGAATATAACCTCAAATGCTAGAAGTCAAGGAGGAATCTACATGATTGGCTCATGTATTCCATTTTGGGTGTTCCTTGTCAGTTCGGTGTTATGTATCGCCAGTGTTCTGGATGATGTGGTACAAACGTAACCATCTTCTATAATCTGCAATGGCCTTGTGCATAAAACTGTGGTACACTATGATGATCTTTTTCATCTTCCAACTTTTTCTTCCCATGTTGTTCACAAATGCAAAATTACTAGCTAACACCACTCTCCATTGTATTGCAAAGCACAACCTCATCTTCCACATTAGTGCCTAGACAAAATTTGAAAAGATCTGGTCATTTAAAGATAAACTAACCCCGGGATTCATGAACCTTAGCGATGGTAGCCCAGCATAGCGTCGTACGTTACTCGCGCCAAATATGGCTGCCCTAGCGATTCCAGGTATGAATGAATTCCACGTCTTTTCACCGATGTGATCGGTCCCCGCCCCGGCGTAGGTATGCCAAAAACACACTTGTGTGCTGATGTGCACCATGCAAATGATGAGGGCAATAGCGATCACGGTGATAAACGCCCAGCGGGCGTGGCCCGTAAAGACGCGCGGCAATGTAAACCAAAAGCGGTTTACATTTGCCAAACATACGGAGGGAGTAGCGAGAGGAGCTGTCAAAGTCCAGGTATCACAGAGGTGCAATATGACAATGTGAAGGCACCGAGAATGTCCAAAAGAAAATATGCACAAAATGTGAAAATGACATAAATGACAACGTGCGTGAAGAGACAGCAGACCCCGGGATATGCGCACAGAAGTTGCAAAGCAATGAAATAACATGACAATGTCCCAAAGAAACAGTAGAACCCCACAAATCAGCTGCACATCCACCACACACACATAGTATGTATGTAAAGCTGCAACCCCAGCGCAATGGTTGTCCAAGGAGTGGTGGCGGTGTCTGGTAGCCGTAACCATGTAAGTATTGGTCAATTCCATGCAAATGAGGCAGAAAATAGTGGAATCCATAAAAGCGGTAGCGGGCGGGATGGATCCAAAGCCCGTAAGCGGTACTACACCGGTAGCAAGCTACCACGAGATACATGTCCAACCACAGAGGGTGTTCCACTGTGGGAGGAAGGATATTGGATGTCCAGCAAATCTGGGCACGTACAATGCACATCCACAGCATCAGGACTGGCGTGTTAGGAAATAAGATGCGGCTGAGGAAGTACATGTCTTCTTGATACAAATGCATGTGCCGCAGTATGACTACGTTCCCCAAACCAGTCATGTGACGGACTCACCGTCAACAACCACGGATATACAGGAAGTGTAATGCGGAGAATAGCAGAAATGCGGAGCTTGAGTGTAAATATGGATCCGTAATGAGGCAATCAACACCAATCAATGCAGGAAGACAGCGCCAGCGCCCGACAGCTGATAACTCTGCATGCAGACTCCTGCATAACTAAATGGGA
>NW_025055939.1:0-7698 GCF_019279795.1 Protopterus annectens | reverse complement strand
GCATGTTTCTGGGGCATAGAGAAAAATTTTACCTTTTTGGAAAGTTATTTTTCTCCAAGAGGGAAAAAGCTAGGAGGCTGAAACTCTGCAGGTTTGTATGGTATTATTTCAAGCATGTTTCTGCATAGAGAAAAAAGTACCTGTGGAAAGTTATTTTTCTCCAAGAGGGAAAAAGCTTGGAGGCTGAAACTCTGCAGGTGTGTAGGGTACTATCCACCCTTCAAAGGGGTAGGGAAATCCTGGTTCTGGTTTAACTGCCAGTTTCAGTATGACCGTTTATTGTTTTTAGCTTTCCCTATGCATTTCAAGCATTTTTCTACATAGAGAAAAAGTAACCCTGGAAAGTTGTTTTTCTCCAAGAGGGAAAAAAATAGGAGCCTGAAACTCTGCAGGTGTGTAGGGTACTATCCACCCTACAAAGGGGCAGGGCAATCCTGGTTCTGGCTTAACTGCCAGTTTCAGTATGACCATTTATTGTTTTTAGCTTTCCCTATGCATTTCAAGCATGTTTCTGCATAGAGGAAAAATAACCCTGGAAAGTTGTTTTTCTCCAAGAGGGAAAAAGCTAGGAGGCTGAAACTCTGCAGGTGTGTAGTGTCCTATCCACCCTACAAAGGGGTAGGGCAATCCTGGTTCTGGCTTAACTGCCAGTTTTAGTATGACCGTTTATTGTTTTTAGCTTTCCCTATGCATTTCAAGCATGTTTCTGCATAGAGAAATAATATCCCTGGAAAGTTGTTTTTCTCCAAGAGGGAAAATGCTAGGAGGCTGAAACTCTGCAGGTGTGTAGGGTACTATCCACCCTATAAAGGGGTAGGGCAATCCTGGTTCTGGCTTAACTGCCAGTTTCAGTATGACTGTTTATTGTTTTTAGCTTTCCCTATGCATTTCAAGCATGTTTCTGCATGGAGAAAAAATAACCCTGGAAAGTTGTTTTTCTCAAGGAGGAAAAAAGCAAGGAGGCTGAAACTCTGCAGGTGTGTAGGGTACTATCCACCCTACAAAGGGGTAGGGCAATCCTGGTTCTGGCTTAACTGCCAGTTTCAGTATGACCGCTTATTGTTTTTAGCTTTCTTTTTGCATTTCAAGCATATTTTTGCATAGAGAAAAAAATACCTGAGGAAAGTTGTTTTTCTCCAAGAGGGAAAAAGCTAGGAGGCTGAAACTCTGCAGGTGTGTAGGGTACTATCCACCCTACAAAGGGGTAGGGCAATCCTGGTTCTGGCTTAACTGCCAGTTTCAGTATGACCATTTATTGTTTTTAGCTTTCCCTATGCATTTCAAGCATGTTTCTGCATAGAGAAAAAATAACCCTGGAAAGTTGTTTTTCTCCAAGAGGGAAAAAGCTAGGAGGCTGAAACTCTGCAGGTGTGTAGGGTATTATCCACCCTACAAAGGGGTAGGGCAATCCTGGTTCTGGCTTAACTGCCAGTTTCAGTATGACCGTTTATTGTTTTTAGCTTTCCCTATGCATTTCAAGCATGTTTCTGCATAGAGAAAAATAACCCTGGAAAGTTGTTTTTCTCCAAGAGGGAAAAAGCTAGGAGGCTGAAACTCTGCAGGTGTGTAGGGTACTATCCACCCTACAAAGGGGTAGGGCAATCCTGGTTCTGGCTTAACTGCCAGTTTCAGTATGACCGTTTATTTTTTTAGCTTTCCCTATGCATTTCAAGCATGTTTCTGCATAGAGAAAAAATAACCATGGAAAGTTGTTTTTCTCCAAGAGGGAAAAAGCTAGGAGGCTGAAACTCTGCAGGTGTGTAGGGTATTATCCACCCTACAAAGGGGTAGGGCAATCCTGGTTCTGGCTTAACTGCCAGTTTCAGTATGACCGTTTATTGTTTTTAGCTTTCCCTATGCATTTCAAGCATGTTTCTGCATAGAGAAAAAATAACCCTGGAAAGTTGTTTTTCTCCAAGAGGAAAAAGCTAGGAGGCTGAAACTCTGCAGGTGTGTAGGGTATTATCCACCCTACAAAGGGGTAGGGCAATCCTGGTTCTGGCTTAACTGCCAGTTTCAGTATGACCGTTTATTGTTTTTAGCTTTCTTTTTGCATTTCAAGCATGTTTCTGCATAGAGAAAAAATACCTATGGAAAGTTGTTTTTCTCCAAGAGGGAAAAAGCTAGGAGGCTGAAACTCTGCAGGTGTGTAGGGTACAATCCCCCCTACAAAGGGGTAGGGCAATCCTGGTTCTGGCTTAACTGCCAGTTTCAGTATGACCTCACTTCCCTCAGTGGAGGAGGTGGGGTCTGTGGCACTGCAGCAGAGCGTGGAGATGGATTCTGTTCCTGTTCCTGTTCTTTCTACTCCTGGTGCTTCTTCTCCTGCTGTGCAGATTGTGGATTCCTATTCTATGGCTAACCTGCCTCCTTTAAGTGAGCTGCCTGAGGATTCTGTCATTGCAAGAAATGCGCAAACGGCTGCTATGTTTGATTGGAGTGAAGAGGATGCTGACTTTCCGCCGCCGGCTGATTCACTGGCAGCTTCCGTTTTGTTGGATCATTCTGCTGCTTCTCCTGCCTCTTTGCATACTTCTAATGCTTCGGATAAGGTACAGCATCATGTTAAAAGGCCATTTGCTGCTGTAGATGCTTCAGATTTGACTGTAGAATCGGATTTACGCTAAAGAAAAAAGTGCACATCGCATTTTAAAATTGGCGCCAAAACCGGCTTTTCCGATACCGCGACTGTCATGACAGCATTGCCCACTTCTTCTGCTGCTTGCACAGCTGATACACCTCCTGCACACATGAAATCTGGCAGGTTGTATTCTCAGGCAGCCTCTTTATCCCCTACATCACAGAAGTTTGTACAAAAGTCATGCATACGGATTAAAGCAGTCAAAGCTGCCTCAATGTCATTAAAAGGTCTGTGGGCTGATGTCTTGGCTCCAGCAGGTTTAAAATTGTTGGATCTTGCGGGGGTTATCCCCTGGCTCAATGAATCGATGATTGAGGTGTTTTTTGAGACCCCAATCGCAGCTACTAATTTTTGTGCAGCTTTTCAGGCTCACAAGCTTATTTCCCCTTGGAATAAATATGAGATTTCTCAATTAAATGTGCAGTTAAAGAAGAAGCTGCGGATACAGTTTAAAACTATTTACATGTCTGCGGATATGGTTAGGGCATATCTATCACGTCACTGTTCGGAGATTCACACTGTTACTAAGTCTTGCTCTCTTGAGCTGCCTGGTGTTTGGGATGGTGGGTGGGAGGCGTGGGTCACCATGGGGTTACTGAAACTGGTATACAACATATTCCGGGGGTTTGCTTTGTTGGAGGTCATAGGGGGACTGTTCGTTATGCTGGGCAGCCTCGCATCTGTTTTTTCTGTGGGGACTTTACCCATTTGATTTCGGAATGCCCTGCTAAAAAATGTACCCGGTGTGGTTCTCTTCAACACTTTTCAAGGGCTTGTCCTAATAAGTGTCCTCATTGTGGGGAGGCACATCATTGGTCCAAGTGCCCTTTGGTGGAGCCGCCCCTGGAGGATGCTGGGACTTCTTTTTCGTCTCCTGTTTCAGGTGCTACGGCTGTGCCTCCTCCCCCTGATAAGTCTCATGCTGCTGGTGCTGAAGAGCAAAGTGGCTTTGTTGTTCGCGAGGCTGCAGGATTTCATTCCTCGCAGGTTGCGAGACCCTCTAAAGTTGGTTTACGCTCTGTTGGTGTTCCTCCTGGGCAACTCCGTCTCCTGTTCTTCCATCCCGGTGGTGGTTCCTGAGAGAGTCCCTGTTTCTTTGGATGAGTCTGTGGTAGATATGGACATATCTGACTCTTCTGCTGTTCATTCTTCTGTTCCTGCTTCTTCTTCTGCACATTTGGTTGCAGATGTCTCTTCTGTATCAGCTGCGGTGGGGTCTGCCCTGCCAGTTCTATCGAAGGGTGGTTCGACTGCTGGTTTGGTTTCCAGAAGGCGGCCTGATAGGTCTGCTCCAAAGATTCGAACTTCGTCTAGTGCTTCGGTCCAGGAGGGGCCATTGGATGTTGACAATGGCTAATCTTTTGATAGCCTTTTGTAATATCAATTTAATGGTTTCTTTGTCTAAACGTTTATGTGTGGCGGACTGGATTCAGACCTTCTCCTTTGATATTTTGTGTCTCCTGGATGTCGGCATCTTGTCCTCAGAGGATCAGGAACAGTGGTCTCATTTATGTCCGTATCAAGCTTTGTGGTCTACCGGCTTGGATAAACATTCCGGTATGGTGGTATTGTGGGATGCTACCACAGTTTCAGTCCAGGATGTCATGCATCTTATTCCAGGCCGTTTACTCTGTCTGGATGTGAAGCATAAGGATGAGTACTATCGTATCCTGTTTTTATATGCTTATACTAATCTGGGGGATAGGTGCAGGTTGTTTAGATTTTTGTTGCCTTATTTGCAGGTGGAATATCCTGTTATTTTGGCAGGAGATTTTAATGCTCATTTGGGGGATCCTGCCTATAGGGAAAAGTGTGATGTCAAACTATGTCATAAAGTTTTGTCTCAGGCAGGGCTTATTTTGGGCTTTACTCCATCATTTTCTTTTTGGCAAGGTACAGTACAAACTTTGATTGATTTTTGTTGTCATACTTCTACACTTTCTTGTTCCACTTTTAATCATGTTTTTCTTCCATTTTCGGATCACGCATTGTTAATGTATACTTTTGGTCATGCAACTCCATTACGTAAAGGGAAGAGCTACGTTAAAATGAATCCTACCCACATTGCTGCTGCTGAGTGGCATGTTATTTGGCAAGATTTGTGGCAAGGGCATGTTACCCTTTTGGAGTTGTATGACTCGGTGGCATCCTGGTGGTTGGATTTCAAATCAAAGTTGCTTAGCAGGTATAAGTGTTATGTTAATGATTATTGTTATTTGTTGAAGTCACGTACAACAGCTGCTTACCATGATTACCTCAGGGTTGCTACTAATGATTTACCTTCTGCTCTTACAGCTTTGAGGCGCCTTTATGACTTGAACATGGAGCGAGTCAGGACTAGGCTATTTAATCTGGCCCACTCCCTTCGTGGCACAGGGAAGGAGTATTTACCGTATGTGGGGAAAGCTCATGTCATGAAGTCTACTACTATGTTGTGCCTCCGATCTTCTGGTGGAGTACTGCATAATACCTTGGAAGGCATGCACACAGTTGTAAGGGAATATTTGCTTTCCTTGTTTGGTGGGAAGCCTCCCTCTTCATATTTATGGGAATTACCAGTTTTGCCTGCCTCTCACAGGGCTGCTATTGAACGGCCCATTACTCTTTCTGAAGTGAAGCATGTGCTCCTTACCCTTTCTTCTCCACATTCTGTTCCGGGTTTGGATGGGGTGCCTTATTCTTTTTACACTCATTTACATGATGTGCATTTGCAGATGGTGGTTTCACTGTTTAATGAATGGTTGGGTTCGGGTGTTAATCATGTTTCTTTTCTTTCTGTAGCTTTAAAGTTTATCTGGAAGAAGGGATGCAAGGCTGATTTGAAGAATTGGAGGCCTATTGCATTGTGTAATGCGGATTACAAGATTTTTACTAAGATTCTCCAGATTCGGCTGTCTTCTTCTCTTTCTCTTTTGCTTGATCCTGGTGTTTATGGGGTGCCGGGCAGGCCTATTTGGGATCTATTACATATCTATAAATGTGTTTTTTCTCGTTTTCCGGCTTTTCAAGGTGGTGTCTTGTCTTGTGATTTATCACAGGCATTTGATCACATCTCTCATTCTGTTCTTTTTTCTGTTCTCCGTTCTTATGGTTTCGGTGACAAAGTTCTTTCCTGTCTTGCTTCTATTTTTCGGGGTTCTACCATTGTTCCTTTGGTGAATGGTCATTTGGGTGCTTCCCTTCCCATGTTGAATGGCATTCGACAGGGTTGCCCCCTGAGTTCTTATCTTTTGGCTTTGGTGGTGGGTGCGGCTATTTTTTCTTTTCGTCATGTTGCTCATTTTTCTCCTTATTCTTTTTCTTGTGCTGGGGTCTTGATTCCACGTGTTGTTTCATATGCAGATGATATTTCCATGTTTGTTGAGGATCCACAGATGGTGGATACTTATTTTTTGCAGCAGTTTCTTCCCATGCTTTCCAGGGTTGGCTGGGTGGTCAATGTGTCCAAGTCCTTTTTTTACACCGCCCGTACTGATTTGCCTAGTGTTTTTTGCACCTTTCCTGTAGTGACTGCGGGGGTACATATTTTGGGTGTTCCCTTTGGCCCCCCTGATTTTACTGCTGGTTGTTGTAAGCAGCTGTTGTCCTCTTCTACAGTTACTTTGAATTTTTGGCAGACTTTCCGTCTTTCTTTTCGCAAGAAGGCATTGCTTTTGAATTCTATTTTTTTAGCAAAGTTTTTGTATGTTTTTTCTGTTTATTTTTTTCCTGTAGCATGGTCAGCCTGGTTTCTTCGTGTTTATTTTCACTTTTTTTGGAAGACGGGGTTGAACCCGGTTTCTCGGGGCACGGTTTGTGCCCCTTCAGATTGGGGTGGTTGTGGCCTGAAGCATCCTGTTTTGTTTCTTCAGGTTTCTTTTTTGCATAAATTGTTTTCTAGATTGAGGTCTCAGTCATATTCCATTGTTGCAGAATTATACAGAGGGGTTTTCCCTGGTTTCTGGGATGCGTTATTTGCTGGCAGGCGGCCTTCGAATGGTGGTGTCCAGGCTCTCCGTGATGTTTCCTTAATAGTTAGGAAGCATAAACTTACTGATTTTGACGTGTCTACATCATTTTCGGATTGGTATGATCGAGTTATGGACTCTTCTGTGCGGATCAATGCTTATGAGACTCTTTCTGCTCATCAATCCTCTGGGTTGCTTGGTAGGAGGCGGTTTCTGCTGGCTGTGCCTCAGTGGCACGATTTTTGTGGCGCCTTTCCTTGGATAAGCTGCCTCTGCGGTGCCATTTACATACTGGTAACCTCTCTGACACGTTATGTTTTATGCATTGCAATGAACCAGAAACTATTCTGCATTTTTTGATTTCCTGTGTGAGATTACGGGGATTTTGGAGATTATTTCGCCGGACTTTTCATGTACCGTATCTTTTTCCTTTAGGTCTTTCTAAATGTCAGTTGGGTGATTATCGGACTTTTTGGACACCTGCTGTTCGACGTGCTGACTTTGTTCTCTGTTCCATTATGTTTTTATTATGGTCTGCAAGATGCAAAGCTCTATACCAAAAGGTTGTTATCCCTGTGCCCCAATTGATTTTTATGTTAAAGAATTGGCTTTCCAGGTGGGGTCATGATGCTGTTTTTCTTTAGGGCTGTTTGTTATTGTTTTCTTTTACTATTTGTCTCTGTTTGCTTGGGTTTTTCTTTTCCTTTTGTGTTTCTTTTTTGTTTTTTAAATAAATTTGGATTTCCTATGCATTTCAAGCATGTTTCTGCATAGAGAAAAAATACCTGTGGAAAGTTGTTTTTCTCCAAGAGGGAAAAAGCTAGGAGGCTGAAACTCTGCAGGTGTGTAGGGTACAATCCACCCTACAAAGGGGTAGGGCAATCCTGGTTCTGGCTTAACTGCCAGTTTCAGTATGACCGTTTATTGTTTTAGCTTTCCCTATGCATTTCAAGCATGTTTTTGCATAGAGAAAAAAATACCTATGGAAAGTTGTTTTCTCCAAGAGAGAAAAAGCTAGGAGGCTGAAACTCTGCAGGTGTGTAGGGTACAATCCCCGATACAAAGGGTAGGGCAATCCTGGTTCTGGCAACTGCCAGTTTCAGTATGACC
>NW_025055938.1:0-8255 GCF_019279795.1 Protopterus annectens | reverse complement strand
TTTATTTTATCTTAAATTTTTATTTTTATTTTTTTAATATACAGCAAAGCAGAGTCCAGTCTTCAAAAATTCTAGGGCCATCGGGTAAAAGATTTTTAGTTTGGCAGGCTGGGGTTTTGGAACTGCACTTTCTTAAGCTCTCTTATTAATGGCAAAAACTTTTCTTTTAGGTTATTGCACCAAGGAAGAATAGTGTTTGCTCATTAATTTTTATAGGTGCTTTGGCCCATGCAGATTTTAATACCATCTCCTTGTCTAGCAAGATGATAAAAATCTTACAATAACTGATCTAGGATACTTTTATTAGTATTAGAATTAGATGAGCCTATGGAGTCTTTCAATACCAAAAAGCCGAAAATGCTTCTGACAGATCTAAAGTTTTGGGAAGCCAAGTATTTTAAAGGGAAGTAATGTTGTTACCTTCTATATTTGCTGGCGGTCCAAAATCCTAATATTGTAAAATACTGGATCTGTTTTCCAGGTCGTCAAGTTTGGATTGAAGGTGTGTGTTCTGTTTCAGTAAAATTCAATGTTAATTTCTTCTTCTGAATTCTGTTGTCCACACTCCATTAAAATTATACCGCCACCTGCTTAATCTGAGCTTTCTGATGTTTGTAAGTCTTGATTAACGAAGTCCATTTGTTTTGTGTTTTCTATAAAGTTATCAATTTTAACATTCAGTCTGTCCATTTTAGTTGTTGGTTGCTGAATGGTTGATGTAGTAGGGCTGGAAGCTCTTTCTTGATGCTGGAATCCTGACTATTGGCCGCAGACTCATTTCTGAACAGGGTGTTGAGGAAATTTCAAGATGATTTTAGGCGGGAAGGTGTTTAAATTTTCTTTCTTTTTACGAGTGTAATTAAAGAGATACTGGGTAATTGACATATTTTGAGAGAAAGAGTATTACATTCAGTTGAATTTTAAAGTAATTATTTCTTGCATTAGGTGGAATTCATGTTGGTGGAGCTGAAGAAATCTGCTGCTATCCTGTGTTCATCCCCTTAGCCGTGCCCTTCGGCAGTGGGTTTTCACTTGACTGTCACTGCTCTTTAACACACAGTCTATCCATCTGCGGACGCACTTCAGTTTCCTTTGCCTTCTTCCTGTCTGTCCCCAAATTATTCTTTACTAGATTGTGTCGTACTGCCACACTTTTCTGCACATCTGCACTTTGAGCAAAATGTATTTTGTTCTATTCAATCTTCTCTACAAATGGGGCTACTAGGCCTTCCTTGCTTTCTGCATGCCTTTACCTCCATATTTTGTTCTATTTTGATCTTTTCTACAAATGGAGCTACTAGGCCCTGACCTAGGAGTAATTACCATTTTGTTGAGGGCTGCATTACATTTGTTGGATCCTACCACCCATCTCAGGCACTTCATCTCATCGCACCACCATCTGTTGTGAAGCTTCAGTACTTGGGTTTTCTGTACCATATGAGTAATTACTGGCTGTACCACTGTTTTTAATTTCTACTTTTAAGCTTCAACGACATTCTTCTATCCCACATTCAACCCCCGACACACTGTGCTAGTTGAGAGCACAGCCCCTCACCGATTTACCTGTCTTTACCTCCTTAAACTCGGACTTTGCTATTCTATTCAGGCACGCCAAGCTACTGTTAACCTGTTCAAGTGTCTTCCCTTCTGTCTCATTTCCTATAAGCTTTTTGGATTTCTTCAGTTTATTCACCATTGCCGCTTATGTTTTATTCAGTTCTGTCTTGTGTGTCTTCAGTTTATACTCCATTCCCTATCATTTTGCTGAAGTTCTTGCTCAGTCTGCCTGTAATGCCACATCAAATGCCATACAGCGGCTTTTGTTATCACATTACACATCAGATGTGTTTCCTAAAATGCTTCAGTTCCTCACCGAGGAAGTGTGAACGCAGTGGGCTAAGAGAGAGAACCCACTTATGCCACTACCACTCCCTCTAGAAACCGCCACTGTGTGAGGTCGAGACACTGTCCATGGCATCTCGCTTGGGACATTGGCCGCACGCTAAATTTAAAGCCCTATGTTCTGGGACTTTGAACCATCAGCAGGACCGGTAGAAATTCAGTTTTGTTAAGGCCTTTGTCGCCCTTCACTTCTTGAGAGCCTAGCTGGACTCCTTTCTACTCGGCTCTAGTTTGTTCTCAACCATCTCCGCCGCAAATTTGGTGGTTATGCTGTATCACGATGCGAATCCGAGCTACTCTTTTCTTGTGCGCCATACTCGCATTGTTTATCAAAACACTTCCTGTAGAACTTTCCTGTAGGTAAATAGGCTTAGAGTGCCTCTGGCAGTTTGTGAGATGTCCTTTGGTACGCTTCACTGGCGCTGGGGGTACTTTATTCTCCACCATCAACTGGAATATGCTTTCTCTCTGTTCTGCTACAAATTTTGCTCTCAGAAACCATTTCTCCCGCAGCTCCCTCAGCGACCCATCATATACCATGACCTCGTCTGAGCCTGCTGCGACGCACTTACAAACAGTAATTTTCTTGTTGGGTGCTGGCACTTCACGGGACAGGCTTCTCATGTCGCTTAATCTTATTCCGTATGCCATTTTGTGACAAGTTACGGTTTTCTTCCATTTAGGGACTTGAGTCCTCCCCTTCCATCTACCTTTGATGTCCTGCTGCTGGACTGGTGAACAGATAGTTTGGCTGCAAGCGGAAGGCTGTGCATGATGATTCATCGTGGTTGCTGTCTTTGCCTTGCAGCCACCGGTGGGGTGCCCATCCACCACTGGCTGAGAGGTTTGGAGTCCTCCTTCCATGCCTTTGATGTCCTGCGGGACTTGGTGAGCAGATGGTTGCTGCCTCCCCTTTATGAAGGGCATATGATGATTATCTTTATCGTTCTGTCTTTGCCTTGCAGCCTGATAAGAGATTGCCATCCTCACATTTAGGGGCTGGAAGTCCTCCTTCATCTGCCTTTGATGTCCTGTGGACTGGTGAACAGATGGGTTGCTGCACCCTTTGGCGGTGTGATGGTGCATCTTTATCGTTCTGTCTTTGCCTTGCAGCCTGATAGGGGTGCCATCCTCCCATTGGGGTTGGAAGTCCTCCTTCCATCTGCCTTTGATGTCCTGTGGACTGGTGAAGACAGATAGTTTGCTGCACCTTTATGAAGGCGTATGATGATTGTCCTTTCTCGTTCTGTCTTTGCCTTGCAGCCTGATAGAGATTGCCATCCTCACATTTAGGGGTTGAAGTCACTCCTTTAAAATGCAACTACGATGTCTCGCGGACACGGTGGTGGTTTGCGCACCCTTTATGAAGAGCATTATGATGATTATCTTTATACGTTCTGTCTTTGCCCTTGCAACCTGATGATAGGGTACCATCACATACATTGGGGTTGGAAGTCCTCCCTCCATCTGCGCTTTGATGTCCTGTGGACTGGGTGAGCAGATGGATTTGCTGCCTGCTTATGAAGAGTATGTGATGATTATCTTTATGGATTCTGCTGTCTTTGCCTTTGCAGCCTGATAGGGTGCATCCTCACATTTAGGGGTTGGAGATGCCTCCTTCCATCTGCCTTTAAGTGTCCTGCGGTTACAATTGTGAACAGATGGTTGCTGCACCCTTTATGAAGATATGATGATTATCTTTATCGTTCTGTCTTTGCCTTGCAGCCTGATAGGGTGCCATCCTCACATTTAGGGGTTGGAATTACTCCTTCCATCTGCCTTTGATGTCCACCTCTGGGACTGGTGATAGTTTGCTGCACCCTTTACTGAGGAGTATGATGATTATCTTTATCTTTCTGTCTTTGCCTTGCAGCCTGATTGAGGTGCCATCCTCAGGTCACTTTCCCAGAAGCTGGGAGGGCCACTGATGCTGTGTTCTTTACTACTACAGCTCCTCTACCAGCCTTTTTTTTTGGCTGAGTCAATGTTTCTCTTACTCTGGTCATCTTTTGTCTCGCCTGCATCTTTTCCTTTGATCCACCTTGCTAACTTCTGTATTCCATAGCCAGCTTTCTTATGTATATTATTTCATAACTGAAGCCGGCTTGTACATCATTCTGGTCTATTGCACTTGTTATTGAGGTGCTGCCATTTTGCCTCAACTCCCTACTTTCTCCTCTTACTGAAGTACTAGGGCTGGTATTTCCTTCACCTCTTGACCTTTCTCTCAGCCAACTTCAGGTCTTCAACCCCTAGTCCCTGTTATTCTGAGGCCTTTCAGACCCTGCTTATTGGTGATTGTATTTGGATTCTGTATCACTGGAGATGACTTTGCAGTCACTGGTTTAATTGCCTTCATAAGAAGTCTACCTCAGATGCATGTTGGTAACTCTCTTGTACATGATCCCATTAACATCTACTCGTGTTGTCCTGCTTTATCTTATTTGTCTGAGAGCACTCTTTCCTTGCTATCACAACCCTGCTATGGGTCATAGGCTGATACCAGATTGCATGACCCCAGTTTATCAACTTTACTAAGCATGCCAGAGTGAACCTAATGAGTCCCTGTTCCAAGGACCAGTTCTATTTGCAGAAGATTGGAGTAAAGTCATAACAGAGATGGGGTGAAAGTAAAGTCCTATGAGACTGTGAAAGTGGATAAGTCTGTCACTTCTGCAAGTTCAAATTTCAGTTTCTTCGAGAGACATTTTCCGTACAGAGGCATTACATGGTTTTAGGGTGTATTTCCTGAGGGTTGTATGCCCCAAGATAAAGGGTCCCCTCGGTAATCTGTCAGGCAGCCTTTGTCACACCTTGTAACCAACAGTAGCAACAGAGGATATACAGGCTGTTTCCTTCTGGTAGTCAGGTAGAATTATTTCTCCACCTGTCATTATTAGAAAGAACTATTTCTTAGACAGGTACATGAAAAGAGTTATATCCATGAACACAAAAGTGCCCATCCAACACTTTGCAGGTTCCACCATTTCTGCCCTGTCAGACATCACATCCCATCAAAATAAATAAATAAATAAATAATAATAATAATAATGACAAAACTAAGTTCTTGAGCCTCTTAATCTAGAGATTCATTCCAAGAAGTTCCAACAGACCAGATAATGTACAATGGTGGATTCTTTTAGTGTTATAAAATAGATAATGTTGTGTTTAAGTGACATAAATACATTGTCTAGCAAAACAACACAGATAGTCTGCACATTTATTCTTTTCTTATCTGGCAGAAGAAGATGGATATTGTGATGAATATCAGATACATGTCTTAACATATAAATCACAAATAAATCCAGGCCAGGTATCTGTGTTTTGGGTCAGAGACTGTGTATCAGTTCTAGGATACTACAATTTGGTGTCATCCCATTCCCCAGAATGTTTCCACATATATGTGAAAGCTTTCGTCTAAGGCCAGAAGGGCTCAGGTGTTCATTTAAGTAGTTTATTGCATACAAATACATCAGGATGGATATGGGAACAGTAAACTTTAACTGACTGACTACTACACACATACATGCTTTCACTCGGCTGCTCTCTCAAAATGGCACTCTTGCTTTTTATGCTCAGTAGTTATATGCACATGCCCACTGACTGGAATGCTTCTTAAGGTGTCTGAATGGTCCTACATCCTCCCTCTTTACTGAGCTGTCTGTAATGGCGATGACATTTGAATGGGCATACAGTTATAGAAATAAACAAAACAAAGTTCTGTCAAGTTGCGCCATGTATCTGGAACTAAGTCTGGAAATGTGACCTAGTTCATAATAGTTGGACTTGAGATTATAGCAAGGGACAGTCACTTTAGAAGTGTTCTGCTTGAGGGAGCTCGGGATTATTCACAGGGCAGACTTGCTAGTGGAATGGCCTCTGGAACAGACATTAGACAAGTCACTCTAAAGAATTAATCTTTGTCACAGACAAGATGTAATGCTAGCTCGGACACTGGTAATGTTTCTGATTCATAAATTCATTTCTTGTGATTCCATGATGTACGGTGTCAGCTCTTGACATAAACTTTTCTACAAATCTAATCTGATCAAACCTTTGTTATCTGCATCCCTCCTATCTATACTTGTTTTAATGAACTGGGTGGTTTGCTTATCATAGTAGGACTTCTCCACAGTTGGGCTTTCACTGATTTGTTGTTTTAGCGGACCAATAGTTACTGATTGGTAATGTGATTCTGGTTTCTTGACGCATAAGTCTCTGGGCAGGTGAACCAAATTAGTTGTCAAGAAGGAATGTTTGTGAGGATTAAAGCTTAGAAACATCAGTATTGTCGTATTTGGATCGATAACACCATACACTTTGAACGCACGTTCAATAAGCTATTTATTCTTGAATTACTCAGGACTACTCATAATATGAACAAAATCCCACATCTTGGCAAACCTTTTGAACTGCTGACTATATAAACTGTGCACCATTGTCAGAAATGACTCTGTGTGGACTGCCAAGGACAGAAAATGTCTCAACAAGTAAATAGGTACTGAACATTAGGTTAGGAAGTAGGTCAATCTTAGACCAGTTTGGACGAGTCTACTAATACCAAGTATATTGACCGTTCCACACAAGATATATATGCAGTTACTTTTGATGAGTGGTTCAGGAATCTGAAGCAACTGGTGGTTCTTTTTGTTGATTCAGTTTAGGTACTATTCTGAAACAGAGAAGAAAGAAATTTCCTCAATATCTTTTTTTTTACATCGAAGGCCAAAATACTAGACCTCTCAACTTCTTTTGGTAGAATCGGACACATTTTGGTCCAATACTCTTATTTGCAGTTTTGAACTGATCATACTGGGGCACCGTGATGTTACCATCGTCTGACAAAATGTCACTCTCTAGCCAGAGGAAAATACTGCTGCACATCTACTGGTAAACAAGATTGCTTTGAAGGCCGCCCTGGACTGATACAGCGGTTAAGCTTCTGAAGAATTAGATCAGAAGCTGTTTGAGTTCTAAGCTCATCAGGACCTGTGGAAAAAAAATGTTTTACTTCCATGACTTAAAAATCAGGTTTGTCATTCTCATGCTGTTCTGTGTTTTTTTCTGGATGATTGGGATAAAGTATCATCAAGATAAAGAAGTTTACTTTTTGTGTAAACAAGACTGAAATTGTACTTTTGCAACTTTGAACATCGTACGTTGCGCATAGAGCTTCATAATACATTGGCTTTAAAAATAGTGACCAGGGCTGGTCAGATTCTATCTCAATGGGTTGACCATAAATATAATCATGGAATCTCTGAACGTACAAGCGCTTGCCAAAAACCATATGGTTTGTTTTACCATCTCAATTATGGTTAGGTTCTTAATGTAGAGGCTATGATCTCAGGTCTTGAGAATGACTACGTAGGATAGGACTTAAAGCATCTGGGGAAATTAACTGGTTTGTGAATATAAGTATCTAGGTGGTGGCAGTTTTCTGTTTCAGGATGTCAAATTCGCGCTGGTTGCTGTTCTGATGGGACGGGTTTACATCTTTAACTTGTCAAAGCTCCATAGCGGTGCTGAAGATTGACAAATCGGAATAGACTTGACTAATCTTTCATACAGAAGTGTAAAACTTGGACATTAATCTAGACTGGCATCTCAAATTTTCTGTTTGTAGGAGGATCTGGTCCTATGCAGCCTGGACTGAGTAAACAAATGGCTCATATAGGTAACTTCATTAGCCTGAACTTGCTTTTGGGTTAAACCGGATTCAACTAGTATCTTGAGAACTTAGACTTTCTGTCGTATTCAACTTCATCGACTGGCCCTCTGGAATCATTATCCACCGCGTATAGATGGATAATAGAAAAGATTTGTTCATGTGAGGCTGGGGATATGGTGATTTATTACGGTGGTGATATGATCTGTGCTTCCCCAGATGGCGCGCAGGCATGGTAGCAATTAGTTTTATCATGGCAAGTTTGTATAATGGACTTTTAAATCTAAGGATGGGAACGTTTGGCATGGGGACAATGACCTCCTCAGCTGTTGTGCATGGGATGGTGGGCGCAAAACTTTGTTCAAGGTCATATCATCGTATTTTGTGTCGTCGGGCTTTCTTGTGGGCTACTATGTTCGGTTAGGCTGTTCTACTGGACAAAGGATTATCGGTTCACCATTTTTTATGGGTTAGAACTTTGACTCTGTTCTGATGGCTGCTGGAACTTTCTGTGTTGGTCTGAAAATTGGGCTGATCTCTGGGTCCAACTTCATGGAGTACACAACTGTTTTAGTTTGTCTCAAAAATCACCATACTCAGAAAATAGTTTGGCAAATTTGAGCTTCTGTCATTCAAGCTTACATGTGGATTTTTTTCAGCCCTTTAAATCTTGAGGCTAATAAAT
>NW_025055937.1:0-7998 GCF_019279795.1 Protopterus annectens | reverse complement strand
GTAGGTTCGCTAACACCGTGTAAGGATGTGTGCGTTAAGTAACTGTGAGCGTTAAGCTGGTGTGCACATTGCTCCCTCAGGAAACAGAGAGGAAAAGGAAACAACCAGAATACAGGAAGCTGCAAGGAGACTGCTGAGTTAATTGGTGAACAATTGGAAGCAGGCAATTACACAGGCAGACTAGAAGCCCAACCCAGCACTTAAAACACTGCAAACAGCAGTGCAGGGTGTTTCACAAGAGATACTGCAAGAAAGAGTAAGCTATCAGAATTGAAAACTGAAAAAGCTGAACTCAGAGCAGAAATGCTAGGGGCTGCCATAGCTGTTATAATCAGGCATAGGCGATTGCTGAGGTGGTGACAATGCAGATGCTGACAGACAACCCAGAGTGAGGAGAAGGAGAAGAGTATACAGGCCCAGGGTCACCTACCATGGGTTACATGAGCTGGAGATAGTAGAGCTACAGAGTGGACAGAGACCTTCTGCAGCAATTGTTGAGCTGTGCAGGCCACCCACACACAGAACCAACAGAGGGGAAACCATCCCAGTGGAAACCAAGGTATGTGTTGGCCTAAGAATACTAGCAACAGGTACCTTCCAGAGACCAACTGGTGATATGATGGGGATATCACAGGCATCAGCCTCCAGGGTACTGCACCAGTTCCTGGATGCCACATGTCGGTGATCATGTATATTTCCCCAATGCCCATGAAGTATTGGCCAGCAATATCCTCTTCCAGCAAATAGTGGGATACCCTGAGGTACTGGGTGCAATAGACTGCACCCCATCGCATCAAAGCACCAGCCAGTGAGCGGGTAGAGCCTACATTAACCGCAAGGATTCCCTCCATCAACTGCCAGGTCGTGTGTGATGCCCAGGGCATAATAATGAATGTGTGTGCTGGCTGCCCTGGGAGCTACCACGATTCCCACATCTGGCATCTGACGCAGCTGTACCAATCATTTGCCAGTGGGGACTTCCCACACGGACACCTAGTGGGGGATGCAGGTTATGCACTTGAGCCGTGGCTGATGACACCCATCAGAAATGCACACACACCTGAACAGGAACGCCATAATGAGGCACACGCACAAACACGTAATGTCACAGAGTGTGCGTTTGGGCTGCTCAAGTCACAGTTCCGGTGCCTGGACACATCTGGTGGAGCCTTGCAGTACACACCAACTACATGTACCCAAATGATCATGATATGTGCTATGCTACATAATATGATCCTGCGGAAACAGCTGCAGCAGGACCAGCATAGGGCTGGGCCAAACATACCCCCACCATTGCCAAGGCCACCACAGGCAGAGGGTGACTCGGAGGAGGAACAACCTGACCTTGCCCCAGTAGGCAGAAGGAGGCATGCCCAGTATGCCCTGGCCTTGGCAAAGAGGCAACGCATAGCACATACACTTGGTCAGTAGGAACACTGGGACTGATAACCGCTCTGACTCACTCATATAGTAACAGGGATGCCTAACATGACACAACCTGCTTCCAAACATGTACAGGGAGTGTAGTATGTGCATCCGACAGAGGCAGCCCTGCAGCACCACCTGAGGCATGAATGCCATGTGTTAAGAAATGTAAACCCTGTACCATATGCACACCTGAGGACCCTGACTAACATCCACCCTCACCAATCAAAACCACAAAAAACCCTCCCTAGGTACCACAAGGGATAGGAACCTAGATGTAATGCTACCCAATGCCAGAAGTATAAAGCAAGATGCAGTGTAAAGCACACAGTATAGAGAATGTAGATATCAGTGCTGTAATAGAAAACTGGGTCAAAGCCCACATCAGCACCCTAACACTACCAGGTCACACCTCATACAGTGATGTACAGCTGCAAAACATGGAACAAGCTACAAAATGAGGGTGACTAGCAATAAATGTCATGGATAACCACACCCCCATGTTGGTACCACAACAAGAAGCAGCATGGATTAGCCATGGTCAAATACCAATGGCTAAAACTGCCTACCACTATATAGCTTGCTGCAGACCACTGTCCTAATAGCAGGAACTGCACCAGGCCTATGTTGGCATACATGAAGATATCAAGCCCCCCAAACCACATTATAATGCTTGACTGAAAATACCTACACATACACCATACTGTCCTAGTGTCATAGTTTACTACTAGGCTATCTGCCCTAGTGCATTATAAGCCTAGCCATAGTGATGTGGCTATTGCCACCCCTTATAGTGGTAATAAGTGTACAGAATAGATTCTGAATAATGTGCCTCTGACTTACTGACACATTATGACCCACTTATAATTAATTGACTGTGCCTCTGTCTAGTAGTGACACAGGGAGGACCCTGGGGTAAACCTACGATCTCACATCCACTGTCCAGATTACTCTTGAAGAGAGTCAGTGAGGGACTCTGTGTAACATGAACTGGGATTCTGTGCTAGAGTGTGAGAAGCCTCTGAGTTATGAATCTGTCCCTCCAGCATGTCCTATACATGTATGTGCTGAGGTTCAAATCTTTACCTGTCATGGTTCTGGTGGATTTGGATTGCTGCAGTGGAGCATGTCCACCAAATCCTGATTGGACATGGTCTCGTATGTCAGGCATAGGTCACCTGTAAGTAGGCGGTATGCTACTGAATAAAGCTGGATTTCCTTAGTCTGGAAGCATTTGACATGTGTTGTAGACCCTGATCCTCTTGGTAAGGTACTTTGGGGTCTCTCCAGCTGTTGCAAGTGCTGGGTGAGGTACATACCAAATGCAGCTTTGTATTCAATCATGGGCCTGATAGGAGAAGTATAGGGTACAATGACCTCCTTTGATCTGGATGAAAACCCTTCATGATAAGGTGGGCAAGTTAGAAGTCTTTCTAACCACTTGGCAACATGGGTGTCAAACGAGAGGTCACTATCTACATGGGTCCCCAGGTGTCTGATTTGTTTGCTGTGCTCAGTGGGTTGCTGTCTATGTATTGATTTGTGGGTACTTGTTCCTCCCAAAGGGATGACTACACATAGTTGCATTCATCTTCAGGCCATGATTCTGGCACCAGCTATCTGTTTTGTGAGGGCATTCTGTAGGATGTGTGTCGCTGGCTGATGTATTCACTATGGTGCCTAGTTGCAGTCATCTGTAAACTTTGTCAGCACAACCCTCCTATGTTTGCTTCCACATCTGAAAAGTAAATGCCCAATAAGAGGGGTCCCAGGACAGATCCTTGTGGGACACCACTTGTGACTGGCTTTGAATCTGACAAGGCACCTGCAATGTTGACTGTATGGGTTCTGTTTCTTAGCCATTTTGCAACCTATCCTGTGACATATGGTGTTATATCTCAGCTGTTGAGCTTGTCTATGATGCCTGAGTGAGGTATTGTGTCAAAGGCCTTAGCCAAGTGCAGGTAGGCTGTGTGGACCGCTTAGCCCTCATCAATGGCCCTACTGACAGTTATGAAATAGTCAACTAGGTGCAAAAGGCAGGATCTGCCCTGTACAAAGCTGAACTGGGTGGGACCAGAGGTCTGTAGGTCACCAAAGTCTCTGTTTAACAGCTCCATAATGACACTTTCCATAGCTTTGCAGACAAGGCTGGTTAAACTTGTGTGGAGGTGGTTCCCAGGGTCTGTGGAGGCATCTCCTTTGTGGAGTGGGACCACTGTTGCTGTACGCCAGTGTTCAGGTACATATCCTGTAGCAAGGCTAAGGTTAAATAGCATTTGTATATATGGGTGTAGCTCCTTCAGGAGTTCACGTAGCACACAACTGGGGATACCATCAGGTCCCATTGATGCTGTGTTCTTGTCTTTGCTGAGTGCGGCTCTCACATGGACATCTGAGATGACAGTGAGGTTACATTCAGCTGTGATAACTATCTTCCTTTGGGGGTGAGGGAGGGGGAAAATTGCACTGAACCTGTCTGCCATAATGTTGCCAATATCTGTCAGGTCACTGAAATTTATGTTGTGTGTACCAACTGTGAGCATATCTGAGGGTTCCCACCCAGGTTTCGGACATAACTGAAGAAGGCATTCTGGTTATCTTTATTGTCTTTGGTGATTTTTGTCTCAAAGTTGACCTTGGATGTCTTTATGAGAAAATGCAGCCTTTTACTAGTGCTGATCACAGCTGCCTTCCCTTTAGGAGATGTAGCTCTGTCTTGCATTAGTAAACTTCATTTGTTATACAGTTTTGTTTATGGCTGAGGTCCACCAGACAGGCCACTTTCTCTTGGTGGAGAGGGTCTTGGTTGTATTAGTGATTGCATGGTCCATGCTTTCTTGGCGATGTCCATAGAAAGCGTCTGTAAAGGAGTCACCATTGTGTGTTGTGGTTTCCACTGGCCCAGTGGGATGAAAGGATACCATCTCAGTCTGAAGACGTGTGAAGTCAGCTTTTGAGACGTTTGTCACTATACCCTTTGTATTATACTAGCACCGACACATTTGTAGACAATCCCAGAATCCATCAACAAAATGGACATGCAAATGTAACACTTCCACAAGAGGGTAAGCATACTGGATGTGATAATCAGAAATATGTGTACTGGATGTCAAGATGAGAAGCGTATCCCTCACTGGTAAGACCAGACCATAGAGTAATCACACTGTAGTTACATCTCCCAACCCCAGTCCATGGCCAGAATACCACATTGAAACACATGTATAAAGCATAGCTTGCACCCCTACAAACCAATGTGGAATCCATGAAAGGCCCTGTGCAAGTCCAGACTATGGGACATTGCAGAACATGTTATACAGGCATACCATGAACACAGCCAACAGTGCTTGGAGTCTGCAATCACAAATAACAACAAGACACAATGCCATACACCCAGGCATCTGGCATGCTGGACCACAGCAATTACTAAACCACTGAAGAGAATGAGGAAGCTACCACATGATAGATCAAACATAAAAAGTGAAGTAATCAGTGATCACTAGTATGGCAATAAAATGTGTCCACACATACAATCCACTAAGGCTAGGCAAAACAAGTAGAATCTGTGAATCCAGTGGCAATGTGACACCTGTCCCAAGTACACACACAACAACAACTCACCCCAATAAATACAAATATATGTGATAGACGCAACCAGGTAGCCAAACCGGAGCCTGAGCACCCCCAAATCAGTACTGTCAAAATTAGTCAGGAGGACAGGGTAACCACATACACCACAAACCCAGTCCCACATAGACCTACAACGACTGTAAACCAAACACATAAACATAAAAACATTCCCAGAGGCCCTAATTACAAACACACAACACCAACACAAGCCTCCAACGCAGACACCCAATAAAACAACCTCCAGACATAGCACATGTAACACATAGTACACAAAGCTGGTGTGCCAAACAGACACAGGACAGAAGGAGAAACAACATGCCGGATACAGTTGTAATAGGTGACTCCATAGTGAGACATGCTGCTGTTCCAGAGATGGCCTGCACCTGTTACCCATGAGTGTCTGGAGATTGCCTATGGCTTTTGCAACCACGAGATCCTGTTGTAGGCAGGGCCGAAAAGACTAACCCACCACCATAGAAAACTAAACTGTAAAGAAACAGAAGGGTAATGCTGATCAATGCCAGATGTGTAACCCTCAATATGCATGCTCCTGAGGCCCTCCCCAGTACGGAGAACATTGATGTCTGTCCAGTGATAGATACCTGCTGCAAGCCTTGTGACAGCACACCAGCACTACCAGGTAATACCACATATCATGTGTTATGGCCACAAAACCTGGAACAAAACATAAAAGGAGGGTGAGTATCCATATTCAGCACAGACACCTATATGTCCAGTTAACTGACAATGCTTAAGTCATTGCAGTCCACCCATGTGCAATTAAACGTAGGCAAGACTGCTGTACAGTCTGTAGCATGCTACAGACCACACTCTCACACACAGGAACCCCACCCCACTGTCCTGAAGACAGTGGACAGTATGAATGTACCACCAAATACAAAACAAGGTACACACAAATTACCACATAGGTGGTAAGCCATTATGTATGGAAGGAGTAATCAGGGACCTAGTGACACAAGTGGACAGTAACCTGTTATGTGACAGGCACATTGCCAATTTGGCTAGGAAGACTGTCTACATTGGACACTGTATCATGAAAGGATTCACATCTATGTCAACCAAGGTCATTGTTTCCGTATACTGTTCCCTTATCAAACCATATTGTAGTACAATGCCTCATTTGGGATGTACATTACCTGGCACCTGCAGCAGTTAGAAAGACTGCAAAGGTACCTCACCAAGAGTAAGAAAGGGTCTCAAATATATGTCATATGCTGCCTGGCTGTAGACACCACAGCTGAATGCAGTCACATACTGCCTACACAGAGGCATTATATGTCTGTTGTACAAGTCCATGTCCAACACAGAAGTAATGGACATGCTCCACCCCAGAAAACTCAAAGCTATCGGAGCTGTGTGAGTCAGATGTCAACCTCAACACATCATCAAATAGGATGTGCTGGAGGGACAGATACATAACCCTGAGTCTCTCCACACCCTGGAACAGAATACCACCACATGTTATCCCCTCACTGACACTCTTCAACACGAAGTTTGCAAAATGGATGGATAATTGTAGATGTACCTGGGGGTCTTTACTGTGTCATGTCCAGACAGAGGCACAGCTAAGTAAATCATAAATGGTCATAATATCCACATAGCAAGGGGTGGCAAAAGCCACACACACTGTGGCTAGGCTTACAAATGCCCTAGGGTGGATAGCCTAGTCTGAACCTATGAACCTATTATGATACAAAATGTACAGGACACTAAGGATAACCCCAAGGCTGCTGCAACTGATGGTAGACGTGTTGTGAATTCCAGATATGCTCTGGATCACACAAATATTACAAACAACATACCAAACACACACAGTTGCCAACATACATCCTGACAGGTGCAGTGCAAACCCCCATAATGCAAAATATCTTTCCCAGCAGACTGCTGCGTCCCTGACATTATGTCAGCCTTACGAGAGCATATGTACCCAAACAGCAGTGTACAACAAGAGTGGTGTTCTCAAGAAAGGTGTCGCCTGAATGGATACTAAGAACAACCACCACAGAATCCTGAGAAGCTTGGTCTGCACAGCTATGGAAAGGATCAGCATGTACCACAGACATGAAGATATTGGGGATCTATTGACACCCGACCCTACCCAGTGTGGGTTTATTATGCAGACCCTGCCCCTAAACATGTGTGACTCAGTTGAAACAGTAATTGAGATCACTGATGAGGGCAATGTGGTCCACACAGTGTAGCTGGACCTTGCAAAGCCTTCCATACAATACCCTACGTGTTCATTATAGATATGCTCACCAGCTTATATATACACCCTATGTCACTAGAGGGGTTGCAAACCAGACCAATGACAGAACTGACATGGTCAGACATGCTGCAGCCATGTCAGACTACAAACCACATATAACAGGTATCCCACAAAGCGTGGTCCTGGGACCTTCCCCGTCTGGTATATATGCCCCATAGGTACAGACCAACATGTAAGGACTGTGCCTGAACATGTTTGCAGAGGACTACAAACCGCCCAACATATCTGACACTCCAGCTGACACAAGCATCCCACAAAAGGGCCACATAGAAATAGACAACTGGGGCCATAGCCATGTCAGCATGTTAAATGGAGAAAACTGTATAGTCAACCTCTGTGGATATACAGTAAGTGACCACCAATTTCCACATAGGTGTTAACCCATGACATACTTAACATGTAATGACAGACCTGGGTACACAAGGTGATGGATATCCTCCATCGGACAAACATGTGGCTGTAGTGTTAACAGAAACGATCCATATATCAACCTAATCATGAAGGTTATGGCATCTAGATAAGGGGAGGTCATTGTGGTTCTGCAGTTATCCTTCATCAGCGTTACAAATGACTACAACAGCCCCTGTGGGGTGTACCTCAGCAGACACCTCCATCAACTGTAAAGTCCACAACAGTACCTCCGGGGTAAAAGA
>NW_025055936.1:0-8047 GCF_019279795.1 Protopterus annectens | reverse complement strand
TTTTTTTTTTTTTTTGTTTAACCATTATTGTTTTATTGGGGGCCCCCCCCCCCTTTTTTTTTATTGGGGAAAAAAAGCTTTTTCCTTCCTTGGGGCCCCTCCAACTTGAAAAATTTGGGTTTTTTTGAACCCATTTTTTTTGGAAAAAATTTTTTTTTTTTTGAAATTTTTTTCAAACTAAAAATTTAAATAAATAAAAAAATAAATAAAATAAATAAATAAATATAATGGTATATGGATATTGCTATGCGTGACATGCCATCATATACACATGACACACAATGGCAGACACACATCTGGTGAGACGGACTTGGTGCCACTACCAGTCTATGGGCCCAATGTGTTGGCAGGTGGTTGCATATACATATGCGAATTCGGCGCCAGGCATTACTTACCTGTATGTTGGATGGTGGCAGTGGTCACCATTGAGCGGCGGCATACGGGATATACTGGCGTACCATGGGTGTAATGATGGTGCGGTACACAGTACCAACAAATTCACACCACTGGATATTGTACATACTAGAACCCAATATGACACTCTGCATACCCACTATCACACATTGTTCACAACTGCAATGGCCGCAACCCCATTCTATATCACAGCAGTGGTGCTACGCGCAGGGGACCATGCATCTAATGCACATGCTGTTGGGACATAGTAGGGAAGTTGCACTGCCATGTCTATCTGTACTACTATAGCAGCAATGTAGTAGCGGGTGTAATAGGTGTATGTGGCCTCAGGGAATGGTGTACCCACAGGATATGCAGACATGCACATACACACATTTGCCAAACCAATGGCTTCGCGTATCATGCTGACCATTGGCTTACAACACTCCTGTGTTGGTACTGCAAGGTCCATGCAGCCGTTAGGGTGAGAAGTGTAACAGGGTACCTGTCATGTCCACTACAGCAGCAGCCACATCTGACTGGCGGCAATGGGTGTTGAGGTGGCTGTGAAAGCCGCCGCGGAATTCCCAAATGACAGGTGTACTAACACACAGACACTGCTATACCCCTCAGTAATACTACGTACAGGTGTGAGCACTGTGGCAGCAGTGCGTGCAGGCGGATCACAATGTGTACCTGGCCATTGTCCATGGAGAGATGGGTTGTTTAGGGGTGTGTGGCTTGCATATCATATCATGCCACCTGCCATGTGCCAGTTAGGCAGTCTATCGACAGACAATTCATGTTGAGTGACAGTGGCGCATGCATCCAGCCAATCCTCAGGGTCGCCTTCTGCCACATAGCCACTAAGGTGTTGATCCAGTTGACATGTAACGCAACATGGCCATAAACACATGGTTATTGGTTCGTGACAGTGGATACCTGTACAAGCATGTTCTGTTGACTGTGGTAGTATAGTGCAGGTACCTGTGGCATGTGACAGTCTACGGTTACAGGGTGTTGCCTTCTTATATGTGCCAGTTAGTACACAGCTGCGGCAGAGCATGCCAGTGTCAATCAAGCCATAGGTTGCCTGTACATATCCCACCTGGATACCTTCATCTGCACATCTGTGAGAGGGACAGAGACAGGGCATCATTTCCTGGCAAGCGGCTATGCAGTTGGGATTAACGTGTCAACAGATGGCGCTTAACGACAACAATATGTATGTCGACTACCTTAAGCATGTTGTAAGAATCCTCACTAACATGTGGCTTTTACAGATGGTACACCACAAAGTTACAGTCCACATGTCATGGTCAGATATCCAGTAGATGATAGATGCTTGACACAGCCTACACACCAGGAACATGACCAGTGGGCCTCTGGAGTCCAGTAATGCCTGCAGTGCTGCTTGTTGTCAAGCGGCATTGTTAGCACTCTTCACCTTGTCTCGGGACAGCTTTTTACTGTAGCAATACAGTACTGGATGTGTTACACTAAGTGCGCAGTGTGATATGAGTACACACACCTGGCTTACTACCCCGTATGTACCATGCATTACACAGATAACCGTTGCTGTGCAGGTGACATATACAGGTTCCAGACACTGACAGTCATGACACCTCTTACTACTTTGTCACTTGACAGCATGGAACACATGTATTGTATGGCATGGCCGCCTAAATACACTTAAGACAGATGTCATTACCCGAGTGGCCTGCTACCTCAAAGCATTGAGCATTGTTGATTGCCTCTGGAGTAGACAATTATGCAGAGCATAAGCTGGATCGTTTTCTAGGATGGTCAGCATAGGGCATTGTCTTTAGGGCCTGTATGAATAATTTAGTGAGGTATTTCTGTCACCTTTCCAGCTGTTGCGGATGTCTCATGAGGCACACACAAATTTCGCGTGCACTTGCACTTACAATGGCTGTAATGAGGGATGTGTAAAGCAGGGTAAATTACCTCCTTTATTACTGGATGAAAGGCTCATTGATGAGGTGTGTGCCACAGAAGAAGGATTTGTTACTGTTGTTTGGCAGCCGGTGGGCGTTATTGGAAGGTTAAACCACTGTCCACATGTGCCCCAATCTGTCCATCACACTTTCGGTGTTTGATGGCTTGACACCTATTTGGTAATTCACTTGGAATTTTCTGGTATTTCCCAAAGGAAGGATGACAATACACTTACCATTAAGCTGGAGCCCAAGGGTCTGGCACCAAGCATCTGTGTCTGTAAAGGCCCTTTTGTAGAATATCCACATCGTATGTAGAGTTCAGTAATGACTCCCAGTTTGCAGTCATCTGGGAACGTTGTTAGCCAGAGTCCAATAGTGTTGGCCTGTACTTCAGAGAAGTAGATGCCAAACAAGAGCGGTCCCAGGACTGAACCCTAGGGTACTCCACTTGTCATTGTCTGGAGGTGGAATTGGAATCGGCTACTTTTACACTCTGGGTTTTGTCAGTAAGGCATGTGGCAACCCATCGACTGGCATATGGATTGTGGCGTCCAGCCTAGTAAGTTAATCTATGTTTCCAGAGTGGAGGATGCTGTTTAAGGACTTGGTAAAGTCCAGATAGGCTAGTAACTGGACTGCCGTGGCCCCTTCCACAGTTTCTGGAGACTGATTCCATCAGCAAGCTGCGAGGGGGTTAGGTGACAAGACTGGCCTCACAAGCTGAGCCAAAATGGGTGGGGTCTTGTGTTTCGAGGGTTTACCAATGTGCTTTGTTTATAAGTTCCATAAGAATGCATTTCTTTGCCCCCGCAGATCAGTGCTTCTGAAGGAATAGGATGGGACGGATATCCAGGGATCCAACGTTGGGTCCATCCTTGTGGAGTGGGATATTAACTGCAAAGCCGTGCGCTTACCTCAGTGAACACTTAAGGCTGAGGTGAGTCTATGATTAAACATGACAGTTAGTCAAGGTGCCACTTCATTTTGTAGGTCATGTAGTACAGAGCCAGGGATATCATTTGATCTTATGGATGCTGTATTATTTGCTGTGGAGAGTGCAGTTTCTACCTGTGTGGGCGTGATCACTGGAATATGGAAATCTTTTGGTATTGATATGGGCTTTCTACCAGGAGGTGAGAGTGGGGTGACTGTGGCACCTAAATTGATCTGCCAGGATATTGGCTTAGATTCATTGGGAGACAGTGATGTAATGCCATGCTGCCAGCCAGAGCACGCCTGGGCATTACCGCCACGCAGATTCTGGACATGACTATAGGAGATGCCTTGTGGTTGTCTTTCTGGAAATCTCTTGGAAAGTTTAGTTAAGCTACCTCTCAGCTTTGGAGGATGTTATGAGGATTCCTCGTCTCACTGAGGCTGGTAACAGGGCGAGTTGTTTGCATCCTTGATCATCCTTTGTTCTACAACATTCTCTTCCTTCTGTTGTATAGTTTATGGTGGGGACCACCACACCGGCTTCCCTATTTCCTAGGAGAGCAACTTGGTTCTATTTGGGATAGCAACGATTCATCTAAGAGTGGATGTGCCTCATACAGTGCCTTCAAGAAGTTAGGATTCAGCATTTGAACTTTCAGCTCCCATCTCCATGGGTGTCACACTGTTTGTCACTTCTGACTTGAGCAGCATGACATTGGCATTGGAGAGGTCTTCTATGGAGTTACCTTCCTGGTGGGTGGGTGTGGGGTGTGGATGTCAATGGTGATTAGCTTCCGGTCAGACACAGAACCAATGAGGGGGTGACCACTGGTGATGAGCATCTATCTCCCATGTTGGTATTGACCAGGTGTAGGATATTGGTGCACCTGACTGGGCAATGGATTAGATGATCCAGGGTGCTGTCATTTATGCATTCCAAGAACTGTTGGAAAACGGTGTTGGTACATGAGTAGTTTTCCCAGTTAATGGCAAGATAGTTGGAATTATGCAGTATTAGGGCATTTGGTTGTATCTGAATATATTCCAGAATGTTTAGGGAGATGTAGTGATAATCTTGGGCCATGGTGGGGGATCTGTAGCAAGCTACAATTTGGATTGCAGTCTTACCTAGTGTTAGTTTCACCTGGGGATCTTCAACTGCATTGTGTTGGGAACTAGCCTGGAGGTGTGAATACCCTTGGTTAATATGAACACTCCTCCACCTGTAGTGTTGTGGTCCTGGTTTGGTGGCCAGAATGTGTGGTAAGAATTGTAGCCTGGTATTGCAGGAGTGCTCTCTGGAGCATTGAAGCAGGTCTCCATTACTGCACAGATATCTATGTTATCCATTTTTAGATGTGCCTTGAGAGAGTGCATGTTTAGGTTTAGACGTCTAGCATTGGGTAGAATTACCTTCAGATTTGCAGGCATGTACCTGTTACAGTGGTGGGTTAGTCCTTTGGACCTTGCCTAGAAATGACACTATAGGGGTGGCAAGAGCTTTAGCCAGTTATCTGAATCCCATGGGCAAAATGTGCAGACCATCTCTAGAAAAACACCGTAGTTTTTCAACCATGTCATCCCAGGCAGACAGATACTGCATCCCCTTTGAATGACATCAGAAGCTTAGCCAATTGTTGAAGTCAGTGATGTGTATATGTATATATGTGAGTGTGTGTGTACATATATATATATATATATATATATATATATATATATATATATATATATATATATATATATATATATATATATCTCCATATATGTATGTGGATATGTATATGTACATATATGTATATGGCTATGTATATGTGTTTATATCTATATAGATATGTGGATACATATGTACACATATATGTTTACCATATGTCCAGAACATGGAGTGGAGTCCTACATAGCAACGTAATACTCCCCAACCTGTTGAGTACCAAGGTGATGTGATGGATGTATTGCAGGTATATATATGTAGACTGTTGCGACTGTAATAGGGGTACTCTTAACAGATGTGTTGGGTGTGGGAGGTTACATCTGCTGTAGACATGTGCGCCATTGGCTATGGACAGACATCCTGAGGACATCTTAGTATGGTACCACTGCTAGCACAGTAATGATCCTGTGGACTACAGCTTGGATATGACCAATATATCTGGACAGTCTGCCATTCTGTGGTCGGTCCAGATGTGTACACATGTCCCCGTCATGTGAGACATGTGGACCACGCATCCCAATGTGCTGTTACTAGCCATGTACATGGGTATATCTCAACAATACTGGACTACATATGCACACCCAGTTTATGTACACACACACGCCAGTGTGTCCTGATACATAATACCTGGTGGTACCCGCAGGGGTCTGTAATACACATACTACCGCAGCGAAGATAGTGTCATGCGATCTGTACAGCTGAAGGCACCACTGCTTTGTCAGATTACAGACAAACCTTCAGTTCCTACGGTGGCCTGGTAGCAGTATGTCCCTGCAAATAACTGGACATAGCACTGCTGGATGTCAAGCAAACCGCAACTGTGCTAACTGACAGACAGACTGCCACAACACTGGACTACATTTTCACCTGTGGGGGAATCTCATGCATGTACCTGCAATTATAGCGGGCGCATACATGCAGGTCACAGCACCAGAGTAAGGTGACATGTGTGAAAGTGCACACCCACATCCATAACTATGTTACACACAGCCACAGCCACATACACATACACAGCTTAATATGTCACTATAACAACTGTCTGATAGTTACTCATCTCTCATATGTGCCACACACTTTTAACTACATACAGTGGTTGCTGGCACAGTGTGGTTCCAGCGTGGCTGTCTACGCGGTATGGGACACATGGTTGGCCCTTGGCGGTGACATGGGAGCCAATAAGGGTAGCATTCACTGAGCAGGCATGTAGCACTCAGATAGAAGCAGGACCAAGAACAAAATGCGGTGGTTACCATGTCCGTGCACGCCTAAGGTGCCTTTGCGGCGCCTGGGCGACAGCATTGTCATCAATCATACTCTACCTCAGGTGACTGCAAAATACGGCTCTGAGCCACGGCTGGCTCTTCCAACCAATTCCCTGTATTGTCTCCTGTACCTCTGATGAAATGGCCACGTCTAATACCGGCAAACACACCACTACACACACACAACACACACACACACACACACACACACACACACCCCACATGTACTATAGCATATATGTAGTCTCCAATAACAGCATATGTTGTTGTCTGGCTGTTAGGTATGCTTTACATATTTTTATATGTTGTGCTACTATACTTGTACCTTATATGCTTGTTATTTGATATTTCAATAGCTGTTTCTGTCAGTCTGATTACTTGTTGATAGGCGTAGACATTATTATTTATAAATGGAGGTTGACAACTACATACACAGACCGTCGTCTTCACACAAGATGTCAAGTATATGTTCAGAACACTTTTTCTTTTTTATCATACATTGTGATTGGTTCTTTTATCTGTGTGCCTGTAAATATGCATAGTGTATGTATGTCATATATGTGTGTATTATGTTATATATCATATATAATATATGGGTATATATGCATATATATATATTTGAGTTAGAGGTCTATGTATATTATATGTATATATGCCCTATATATTTTTATTATGATGTGTATATATATTATATATATATATATATTAACATGTGGATACAAGTAGTATGTTCCTTAATATAAGGATGTATATAATACATATATTAACTTGTGATATAAATACTGACTGATGTCTACACATACATGATCTTTATTATCATTGATTGTATATTTCATGTTGTATATGTTATGTAACAGATACTATTTGTCATTAGGTCTATTTACACTAAATGATTCATAGAGTGTATTCAGAGATGTCTTTGATACATATACATCTGTATTGATATGTGTATCCTGTGGTGTGAGTATATTCCTGAACTACATGAAACTATGTGACAGAACATATGTTATCATATTCAGACTAATAAATATCTGTTTGTAGGTTGATTCATCTGTTGATGTTATTAATATATAAACATATATATGACATACATTTATACAACTATAATGTAAAACAACATAAAATTTATAAAGTGTATGAAACCTGTAGTGTGTGACACTTTACTTCCGGGTATATTTCAGCAATTTACATTGGGGTATCATAATGTTGTGTGATTACTGTAATACTGCTGTTAGTAGGGTTTCCCTTTGTACCTGCATACTTTTTGGGTTTACAGAATCTGTTTGGGATATATTTTTTTTTTTTTATATTATATATATATTTATTTTTTTTTTTTTTTTTTTTTTTATATATTTATATATATATTTTTTTTTTTTAATTATACATACATAATATTGTTTATTATTATATATATATATATATAATATAATTTTATTATAATATATATAAAAAAATAATTAATAATTTATATTAATATTTTATATTTTAAATATTATTATATTTTTCTTTATATTATATTTTTTTTTTTTTTTTTTTTTTTTTTTTTTTTTTTTTTTTTTTTTTTTAAAAAAAAAAAAAAAAAAAAAAAAAAAAAAAAAAAAAAAAAAAAAATTTGGGTGAAAAAAATTTTTTTTTAAATTTGAAGTAAAGGTTTTGGGGGTTTAGGTTTTTTTTTTTTAAAAATTTTAATTAAAAAATTTTTAATTTAAACTTTTGGGTGAAAAAAAAATTTTTAAAAAAAACCAAGGGGAAAAAAAAAACCATTTAAAAATTTATTTAAAAAATGT
>NW_025055935.1:0-8206 GCF_019279795.1 Protopterus annectens | reverse complement strand
TTGGACATTTTTGGGCCCCTAGAAGTATGCCTCCTCTGACAGCAGCTCAGTAATCCCAGTAGCCGCTCTGTAAAATGCACTATGCTGTAGTGTAGTTCATGTAGGTAGGTGTAGGTTCAACCTCGCCCTTCCCTGTGTGTGGTGTGTGTGTTTCCAGCTGCCTCTGGAGATAGGAATGCTTTTAGACGCTTCACAACACATACCTTGGCTATCAGCATCTATTCCTTTACGGATTATGTCACCCGCCTAAAAGTATGCCTCTGACAGTGCTGTGCTCAGTAATCTCGGTAGCGCGTTCTGTCAATGCATCATGCTGTAGTGTGTTCATGTAAGTAGGCATGGGTACAACTCCCAGCCCTTCCCCGTGTGTGTGTGTGTGTGTGTGTGTGTGTGTGTGTGTGTGTGTGTGTGTGTGTGTGCGTTTCCAGCTGCCTCTAGAGATAGTAATGCTTTTAGATGCTTCACAACACATACCTTGGCTATCAGCATCTATTCCTTTACGGATGATGTCACCCGCCTAGAAGTATGCCCTGACAGTGCTGTGCCAGTAATCTCGTGAAGGCTCTGTAAATGCATCATGCTGTAGCATGTTCATGTAGGTAAAGGGGTTCAACTCCGCCCTTCCCGTGTGTGTGTGTGTGTGTGTGTGTGTGTGTGTGTGTGTGTGTGTGTGTGTGTGTGCTCCAGCCGCCCTGAGATAGTAATGCTTTTAGACACTTCACAACACATACCTTGGCTATCAGCCGCCTATTCCTTTAATACGGATGATCACCCGCCCAGAAGTATGCCCTGACAGTGCTGTGCTCAGTAACTTCGGGTAGCACGCTCTGTAAATGCAGCATCAGCGCTGTAGTGTGTTCATGTAGGTAGGCATAGGTTCACCTCCCGGCCCTTCACCGCAGGTGTGTGTGTTTCCAGCCAGGCATCTGTAGATAGTAATGCTTTTGACGCTTCCACAACACATACATTTGCCATCGGCCTATTCCTTTGTGGTGGATGATGTCCCCCACCTAGACGCATATTCTGACAGTGCTGTGTTCAGTGTCTCGAAGTAGCCGTCTGCACTCCGTGTCAAGGCGCACCGTTGTGCGTTGGGTAGTAGGTAAGGTCAATCTCATGCCTGCCAGCTGTGTGTGTGTGTGTGTGTGTGTGTGTGTGTGTGTAGTGTCTATGCTCCCACGCATGGGTTCAGAGGGTTATGGTCGAGATGCTCCACAGCAATACATATCCTGCTGACATTCCTGTGTCGGCAGACGCTGGAGACGCAGCTAGTGGACTGAATGTGTGCCTGCTGTGGTTAGCTTAATTCTCCGTAGCATGTTCTCCACGCGGCGCCCTGCTGTGGTGTGATAGGGTAGTGATGTGTAGGTTCCACTAATGCCTTGCCACATGTGTCTGTCTGTATCTCTCAATGTATATATACATACATATGTTATGCCCATACGCTGCTCTGGCATGGACAGCTGTTCGTCCCATGCATTGCATATTTGCACGGCTGACACATAGAAATGTGGTACGATGCATTGTCCAAACACTGTCCATGCAACGTCTGTTCCAGGAGGTGTTGCACACCCTAGAGACATTATCTGCTGTATATCTTGGCAGACAGCTATCCTGCTGTACTGTCACTGTACTCAGACACTTCATAGACCTTGTGTATCATTGCCTGTTTATGGTATGTGTGTATGTCTATCCGAGCTGTGTGCATGGTCATGTGTATGTCCCACTATAATCGCCTGTGCAGGTGTCGCCACTATGGGTAATCCATGTAGACAGCTGTTTCATGCGCATTTCAGCACATACCCGCGACTCCTACAGCAGCAATATCTCCATCGCCTTGCAGTGGATACTAGTGTTTCCACACACGATCTGTGTTCGTTCATAACACTCCACCCTCAGGAGCTTATATCTGACACGGCTCATGTGATAGTGGGGACACTCGGGGCCAGTCACGCGTTTCATGTTGCTCTTAGAAACATTTCGATAGTGGGCACAGTGATATGTTATGCACAGCGCATGGCATTTCTGTCTGATTTGGTGTCTTCCTCGCATGTTTGTCATTGTTTCGTCATCAGTTATCATGAGGGCCGATCTGTTACTGTTACGTGTGGGAACACAGCCAACATATGAGGCAGATGTCTACACAGTTCGGCGCACATCTGTGCAGTTGCAGGTATGTGTCTAATACAACGCCCTACTGTTCGACTACAATACACACACAGTGTGTGGCTGCATGACAGACCACATGACATTACTTTGCATTTGCACGGCACACCCACGCAGACAGTTGTATTCCTCGCTGTGGTCTACATCTCGCTTATCCACACTACTTGTTCTTTCCTGTACCATATGTGTATGCCGCATTTGGCGCTTCCTGTCAGTGGCGGGCTCACGCACGACCATGGGGCCTGGTAACGGAAGCATGTTGACACTTCGCTGGCACCCGCGACACTTCACCTTTGTGTCTGATTACCTTCACATTGACCTTCGCGTTGTCATTCACAATTACCGGGTAGAACATATACATGTCTGCACATTTGTCCTGCTGTCTTTCTTCCCACCTGGTCCACCTAGTATCACCGGGTTCAGTACATGTATTTTGACAGGTAGCTCCTTCATACCCTGACCTGTTGTCATTAGCGTGTACACGCCTCTGACGCTCGCCATTGCCCCTTGTTACGTTTCTCAAGCATAGTGCTGTGCCTTCCAGCTGATTGCCGCCTAGGCATTCCGGACTGTGCAGTGGGTGATAGCCATTTCCATTGCATGATTAGTGACACTCATAACATTCCGTGATTCATGGCTACGCCAGCATACCTCTCGCGTACCGCTATGAGGGACGCATCTTCATTTGGGGTCTTAAAAGGGTCATGTTCCTCGAAATTCTCAAAGTTCCACATTGAATGGGTCGGCTACACATTCAGTTAGAATGTTTCAGTGAAATCCATGGTAGATTGACACATTAATCATATTAATTCATTAAAGGATCTTCTTTTATAAGTGAAACAGCATATTTTAACCATCCTATGATCTTCCTAGTTGAAGTTGTTAGTAAGCCATTAGTATGTGTTCCACATTTTGCCCATTTGTTCCACATTATGAAGGCGAAGTGTTCCTCATTTTGGTGATGGAAGGTTGAGAGCTATGTAACGCCAAGTATTCGCGACAACGGTCTGACTTTGTGTATGGGGGTATTTGTAATGTAGTCCCTATCTGTATTGCCTGTGCTATGCGCCTTACTGCAGCTGTGTTGTTCCGACAGATTTCCAGTTATGGTGCCATCTTGGTCGTGACGCGATGTCCATCCATGGAATCGCCAGATACCGATAGGGCTGTACATATTTCACACCTGCTTTCCGGGCATTATCCGGGTGGATGCTTTGCACCATTATTGGGGATTAAAGGCATGTGCTATACCCACATACCTCCCACGGGCGGGCCTACGGATTTCCGTCAAACAACACTCTAGGCCCATTTCTGCATACCTGTGTTCCTATGCCTGCAACTCCTTCGCTGTACACATTACACATGGTTAATGTAGCGTAATTGGGATGTGGACGACTTCTATGGACTTCACTCTGGGGTTATCTGTCCATATGTCCTGTATCATGACACATGTGTCATCAACCTTGAACAAGCTTTTAGTGCATGTATAGCTGTTCTGTAGTTGGCGGGGTTGTCACTTTTTTCACAATCTAGCAGGGGTTAAGTAATGGAGTTACCCTTTTGGGAGTCCTACAATGGACACCAGTGTGCATGTGTGTAAAGTGTAGAACTTGCTGACTGTCACCTTCTGGCCAGTGGTTTTGACTGCTGCTGTATGTTCCCGTTCACGGATGTCTGTTTGACTACCCATACATCTATTACTGGGCATATTTATATCCATGTCATATATAATGGACGAGGTCTGTTGTGTGTACATATATACATAAAATTTCTGCTTCATACCTTGCTTTGTTACTTGTCTGGATTACCTGTGTACACAATAATATCTATAACCATACCATACCTTCCACTGTACAGGTTCTAGCAGAGTGTACGGATGGTTGGTCTCTTTATCTTAGGTGTGTGTTACATTGACCTGTGTCTATCTGGCAATTTGCTGGCATTTCATGTGAGACTTACTTGATTCAAGTAGAGACCTTGATTCTATAATTATGACGCAAGCTTCCACCTAACACTATATTTTTCTTTGTCTTCTGGAATCTTTATGTAACCAGTCCTTTTGACACTTTCTATTGTTGTTCATTTTGTTTCTTACATATATGACTATTTTGGTGTTGTGCTATTATTGTGTGTGGAGCATTTCTCCTCAGGCCTCTACTGACACTGGACATATATCCAGCTAGCCTAGCCCGGTCAACAAAATGTAAACCAACATAAAACTTACATAAACATACGGTGGCACCTTCTGACAAGTAGGTCAGGTTACAGATGCATAACTTCACAATCCCTGCTACTAACACACACCCGCTATTCTGTATCCACATTCTATGTTTGTCTTATCACATATCATGTGTTTTCACTATTTGTACCAGTACTTTGCATGGCATTGTCCGTTCCATACTTTCAGAGGCTGGACAGTTTTGAGAGACATGTGGAAAATTAACGGAGGACACAGCATTAACTTAATTCCTGCTGTGAGAGCTGATCACACAATACAGGCGCACTTGCATTTCCTAATTGTGGGTTACGCATTATACATTACGCATATCCTCAGATTCTGGGTTACATATGTTTACTGAGTCTGTGTGATTACGTGGCTCCGTATTAGTTGTGACTGTCTCCAGTAATATATCTCGATCCGTTAACGGATCGCAGTAGAACACACTTTCACCTTTTACACATGTAACTGTCTTTATGCACAGACGATACTTACACATTCACATTTATATGTTCTATAGTCATAATTCGCCAAACGGGACTGCATTCACGCTGGCCGGTTAAGTTGTGACCACTACACGCTTGTTGTCTCTGTCTCATTTATATGCATACCCATGGTACATAGCTACATTAATATTATCCCCCTCAAGACTCACTTACGCCACAGGCATCCATTCTGCTGGGAAAAGCGGTACTACATGTTACACATTCCCTATTCCCTACTGCTCTTTGACCCAGGATGCATATGGCGCGGACCGCAGGGATTAGATCACAGGGGCTTATAGCCCCAATGCATACAGGTCTTTGATTGTCAGGGTGTTCCGTGGTGCTCTGGGTTTGGTCTTGTCCTACTAGTGTACGGAACTGCCCTGACTGTGTACCTAATGTCAGACGAGGCACATGGGCACGGGTTTGTCCATGCCCTTATACCATAACCCCATTATTCTTTAACCATGCATCTGGATTGGCCAGCTGCGTCTGCTGTAGATCGTGGGTTATAGTATATAACACGGTCCGTCACCGACCTATTTCCATTAGTATACCGATATAACTCCGTCTCGCTATGGGGTTTAACATAGCCGTGACAGTTTTAACTGAGCCACGAGATAACCGCTGTTACTTTGGGGCACCCTGCCTGCTACACACATTTAACATATAGCGGGACAGGTTATACAACACAGCAACGGGGACATCGAGCTCGCTGTTGTTTTGTATTGATTTGCTATGTTGACTGTGTTTTACATAGCGCAGACAGTTTCACATTAGCAACGGACATCTTGGCGCAGTACGCCAGCGTTATCGCCGCTGATGCCAGACATCTGCGGATGGGCAGCAGACAGGCATTATGCTGTGCCATTATGTCTGGGGATGAATAGTTTATTTTCCTAGATGATATGGCATAATAGCAATAACTCATGTCTGTGGATACTGCTGTATTCACCCATCGTTGTTTGTTTGGTCCCTTGCACGCCTCGACCGCGACCACGCCTACCGGTATATCCAGCATTACCCACACCCAGGCATGGGTTATTGCTATGATATTTATTCCGTGTACAGACATCGGTGTTTGACAACCAACAATAGCTTCTGCTGTTGGCATACAATGCCGTGGGTGGTGCCGGTTATCATACATATGCCATGTTCTGGCGCTTTTCCCATTCACACTTGTCTATCCCCTGTCCTCATTCATATCGCGTGATGCGGCTTATGTGGCAATACACCGGAACTATGCGTAATACCTGCAGGTATGCTGTGTACAGTGCACATATGTGACGTTGGTTGCAGTGTATCTGTGTACCTACCTCTGTGATACTGGGGACTACCACACATCCTTCGCAGCATTACATGATGTACATACTATTATTCAAAATACCTGTGGAAGGTTGTTGAGCACCGGGTTACGCGGTCCCTATTTGTGCACGACGGTTGGTCTTTGTCCCAGCCTTCAAGTTACTGCTGGGTTGGACGGTGGTGTTGGTGTGTGTTTGGGTTGTATTTATACTGCCATACATCAGTGCGGGGGTGGGGTTGGCACGAAGTTTCTTTGCAGGGGCCCCATTATGGACATTTGTGTCCTGCGCTTCATTAATTCTGACACATGCCATATGTCCTGTGATATTGACACAGTTGTGTATGTCTTCCTGCATTACTACTTCAAGTGTTACAAGCATTTTGTATCTGGTACGCATGATTATGTTGGATAGCTTAAGCTATTCCCATGCTATGACATAACCATTAATCCGGCATATACGTTGTTATTCTATCCTTTGTACGGGTGTTTCGGCTACACGGAACCACACATATCTATTAGTGATGTCCCACCTGACATTCTGTGCATGTGGCAACCCTGCTGGGGTGACCTGCTTGGTGGACGGCTGTTCGCTACCCTGTGTATTGTGTTTTGATGACATGTCTGCATAGCTAATCATTGCACAGTGGCTGCAGACATACTGCTTTGTCCAGATGTGTACAGTTATGGACACCGCGGCATGTGAACACCTATGGGGTTTCGAAGAATCCGCAACACGCTGGATGTACACATTCTGCCAACACATTCACATGCAGCCATTTGATATCAGTACCTGGGGTGGGTATGTTGACATATAAGTAATATATTTGCACGCTGTCAATGCCTAGACAATACTTCCTACTACATATGGGGTATACCCGCCTGTGTAGGTGTGCAGCTGTGCAAGGCCGTTGTAGTTGATTGGGTGGACAGTCGACATGGGTGCTGCTACGCATATGACGGGTTGTTGTGTATTACATTTGTACGCATGGGTTCTGCTTCTGGATATTCCGATTCGCATAATGCCATCCTATGTGTGTATGTGGACGTTACGCTGTTATGTCTAGCACATTTTACTATATACATGCTCTGTCTGTGTTTGGGATATCTGGTTTCTTTCTCGGTTGTTATATGGGCCGCCTTCACTGCCCAGCTGTCTACTCACTACCACTGTGGACTGTGCAGACCATGCCCATGGGTTAGTCATGCAGAAGCTGCGCGCTGACATGATGCAGTACACCTCCACTGGTATGCCTGCTGACAGTGCATTGCGCATTTTATTAATTTGCACTCTTGAGTATCCTTGTTCCGCGGGATCGAACATTTTGTACTTCGTGATTTCGGTTGGTTCTCCATTTGTGGATGGGTACTATGTTGCATACTCTGCATACGCTTCATTATCCACGGACACTGGTTGGTGCAGCTACTATTGCAGGCGTATGTGACAGTCAGCACTTTAGTTGCTCATCGCCGTCGCTTGGCCACGCCTATGGGCTGATCCTACTTGCCTTCTGACTCAGCATTACGCCCTATGCACGTGGTTGTGGTTGGCGGCTAATTCCACATTATGCATGTGGCGCTGCTACCAGTTATACACTGCACGGCCGGGCGCGAAGTTTTACGTAGGCTTGCCGAAGCTTCATGAACTGGGATAGTTTATACTGTGAAGCTTTCAAAATAATACTGGTTTAATGGAAATATATTTGTTAAGTCCTGTAGATACTGATTTAGTTTCCGTTGCCACCTCAGCTCTCTGTTCAATAAAATATTTCTAATGTCCCCTCCCCTGGAATTGTTTCTTACAATATATATAATCCTAAACTTGAAAATACTGGAGGAAACACAGTCTAGGGTATGCTTATATAAAGCACTTGTCTCTTTTTTGGACTTAATATCATATAGATGTTCATATATCCTGTCTTTCAAAGACTGCACATATATGCAAATAAGCCAAGCACAGGGTATTAGCGCTGAATATGGAAAAGCGAAGGTAGTTTGAAAACTACACATACTTACGGCAGAAGTGTAAATGAC
>NW_025055934.1:0-7057 GCF_019279795.1 Protopterus annectens | reverse complement strand
GGCCAAATATGAAGACAAGATGATCAATTTCAACAATTGGCTTTACTGGTGTCATTCGGGGATCAATGCCTGTCAGCCTGGGATGATATGGAACATGCACGCAGCACCTGTCACCCTTTTGGATATTGGCAAAGGCTCTTTCCCCATAGTGCCTTTTTGCAAGACTCAAAGACAAACCCATCCATAGGTATCACAAGGATAAGAAACTAAGAGTAATGCTACTCAACACCAGAAGTCTAAACCCAAGATGCATGCACTAAAACTATCCTTAGCATGGAGAACATCGATATCTGTGCAGTAACAGAAACCTGGTTCGGGCGAGCACCCCAGCACTACCAGGTTATCCCTCATACCATGTTTAAACTTGGACCAAACCAAAAGAATACATTCATCAAAGATACCCACACCTCCAGGTTTGGCAAAGCACAACATGAGACTATCTAGGGAACTAACAGTGGTAAAACTGCCTGTTTATAGCCTGCCAGACCACCCTAAACCCAGAAAATCAGTTCTGAGAACACGGGAAAATATTCTCTAAACACCATTATTTTGGTCAAATGCCCAAACATAGACTGGGAGCATTACTCTAGCTCCAACACCCTAGCCCAAAGGTTCCTAGAATTCATAAACTCAAATGCTATGGAACAACTTGTTACCACTACAAGAGGGAAAACATACTGGACCTGATCATCACCAACATGAAACTATGCTCCAGACCAGAAGTGTATTCACTGGTAAGATCAGACCATAAACTGATCTCACTGGATATTCACATGAAACCTCTGCCCAGAAAACTACAGTGAAAACTTTTTAAAGCAAATTTCACACTCCTCAAAACCAGGTGGAATCCTTCAAAGTTGCCTGTGGAAATAAGACGCAGAATCCTTTATAAATGCATTCTATGAACACCTTCATGAATGCATGGATCATGCAATCCCAAATAAAACCAAGACCCAATCTTCCAAAGGCAGATGTCCCTGGTGGACCCCAGCCATAAACAAACTATATAATAGAAGGAGGAAGCTACTACATGATAGAGCAAAATCCCAAAGGAAGGCATCTCTGATCAGTATTAACAAAAACTAAGGGCACTCATAAAATCCTAAGGCCAGCTTTGAGAAAAAAATTGCACAGGACACTAATGATAATCACAATTTCTTTAGTTATGTTAGGAACCTGGGTGGGAATTCAGATATGCTCAGAATTAGCCCAAAATGACATAAAAACGAACTCACAGACATTGCCAACATCCTAGCTGACAGGTTTAAAAACCTCCCCTTTATCAAAAAAAATTTTAAGCAGGGGTTTGCATCTCAGATGCTCAGGAAGAGCCCCCCCAAAGCAAAATACACACCAATGGGACCAGATGGTGCCCCGGCCCCTACATGAACTCCAAGAAGAGCTAAACCCAAACATAAAACTACTGTTCAATCTCAGCCTTACTACAGGATATGTAAAACCCAAAGCAACAGTGGTCCCTCTACAAAGGTGGTGCCTAAAATCCTGGAAACTATATAAGCCTGACTAGCTTGGTCTGAAAAGCTATGGAAAGGATCATTATGGACTAAAAATAAAGATATTGGGGACCTACAGACACTGGATACCCATTTTTTAAAATCCTGCCTCTTAAACCTGGTATTTTTGAAACAGTTACCAAGGCCAATGAAAGGGGGTCCACAGCCTACTTGGACCTCTCAAAAGCCTTGAAAAATAACTGGCTTTAAGATGCTCACCATTAAATATTATGTCACTAGAGGGGTTTGCAAACTGGCTCAAGAAAAAAACCCCAAATGGTTAGAATTGCTAGCCATGTCAGCCCCAAACCAGTTACAAGTGGCGACAAGGCTCAGTCCTGGGCCTTTTTGGTATATTTTTTAGGCAGGCCAACACAGAAGGACTGTGGCTGACCGTTCCAGATGACTGCAAACTGGGCACCATAAACTCTCCAGCCAAAAAAGCATCCCCCAAAAAGGGCCTCATAGAAACAGACAACTTGCCAGAGCCATGGTCAAGCTAAATGCCAAAAGTGTATAGTTTTTTAAAAACAAGTGCACAAATACCACATAGGTGGTAATCCATTAACAGAAGAAAAATTAGGGACCGGGGGAAAGTTGATACAATCTCTCATTTGACAACCATAAAGTGGAGAAAACATTTTTATAGCCCATAATCATAAAGGGGATTCACATCAGATTAGAGGAGGTCATTGTGCCTTTTTACTCTTTAGGCCCAAAAGAGTACAATGTTTGGGAATGTATTAAAACAACTGCAGCAACGGGAAAGACCCCAAAAGTCCCTCACCAAGAGGATAAAAGGGGCCCAAACATTTCCATATGCTGCCCAAAAAAAAACTCCACCCACTCAGGGGAAAAGCCTGTAGGGGATGTCCTGCATAAAGTCATGTCCAAACCAAAATTTAAAGGGACATGCTGCCCCTCAAAAACCATACCCCAAATGAGCTACACATTTGAGAGACTTGAACCTCAGCACTGAAATAAATGGACATGTGGGCCAGATTCAAACCCCAGAGGTTTACTTGGAATAAAATCCCAGCCAGGTTGGGCTGAGTTCATTGACCCAAAAATCTTGATATATAGATCATATTTCCCATACCTTTGGATGTTAGACAGAACATATACAAAAAACAAAAAATTAATTAAAATTAAAGCCAAAATTTTTGGGGGATAAATGCCCTAGGGCAGATAATATGAATATGAACCAAATAAAACCTTTCATGTTTTCCCCCATAATAGTCAATGGGGATGCTACACCATATATGGTGCAAGGGTTCGGGGGTGACAGTGTTACAGTAGCTAGGAATTAGTAGGCAATGCCATGCAAATGAGAGGAGTAATAGTGAATTGAGATTCCCGCTGGTGTAAGGATGCACCTCACAGAGTAGCATTAAAAACCGAGGTGTGCCCTTGAGATAAAGATGACATCAAGAGGGGGTTTTGCCATTGCGTAAGCACATTGGAGCATTCTAAACTGGTCTGCCCTAGCTAGGCAAAGCTGCAGGATAGGGGTGTAAAATTGCCATAGCTATGCTTAGCTGAGTACACAAGGTAACCGAGTATGCATGTAATGGAGATGAAAACGCAAACCCCCAAACGGTATGCGGGCACACACTGCAGCTGAAACAGGAAGGATATAAGAAAGAAATAAGGAAATTCTGCAGCAGTGAAATTGGAGTACAAATGACTAATTAACACCTAGGAGCCTACAGTGGGCCACTGACAACAGCTAACAAGGCTGCAAGCAGCTACCTGCAGAACGGGGAAGGGAGGGCTGTACTGCAAAGAAAACAGTAAATTTCAAAGCAGAACAAAGCCGATATGCAGTATATCAGCTACAAGGCACATTTTGTCATGACTGAGTAGGGAAAGTACAAAACAAGAAAGATGGCAGGTGGATGCATGCCTGTTAATGGGAGGGGATCCAGGTCTAAAAGTGAACTAAAGGGCGACAGATTAATCAAGGCAGGCAAGTAGATCTCCATAGTAATGGCCCCACACTTGCAGTACTCATTGCAAAACCCATAATTAAGACACGCTGTAGCTGGAATAGCTCATACAGACCCACTGACATCAGCAGCATCCATAGCACAATGCTATAAAGTGTGAAAGCACCTCACACACATTTGTGTATTCCCATACACCCTGCACCAGTGGTGTATACAAATGGGGAACTTTTATTATGTACATGTCAGGGGCTGCCATAGCTTTGATCCACCAGCATGTGTTGGAGACTGAAGGTGGTGTGGAGGATGATGCACACGATCACCTCAGGAACCAGAGGAGGAGGAGAGTGTTCAGACCCAGGGTAACCTACCAGGGGCTACATGCTCTGGCGATAATAGAGTTACAGGGTGGACAGGGACATCCTACAGCAACTTGTGGAGCTGTGCCAGCCACACCTCAGAGCCAGAACAAACAGAGGGGGAAACCCCTCCCAGTGGAAAAAAGGTATGTGTAAAAATGAGAATACTAGCTACAGGTACCTTTCAAAACCAACTGGGGATATCATGGGATCTCACAGGCATCAGCATCCAGGGTTTCACCATTCCTGGATGCCATGTTACCACATGCCAATAGCACATATACCCGAACACATGAGGGGTTGGCCAGCAATATGTCTCTTCCACCGGGGAGAATAAAGGGACTGGGGGCAATAGACTGCACCATAAAATCAATACCACCCGTGAGCAGGGTAGGCTACATAAACCCAAGGGATACCTCTCCATCAACTGCCAGGTCATGTGCAATGTGCATGGCATTATCATGGATGCATGTGCTGGCAGCCCTGGAAGCTATCACGACTCCCACATCTGGCATGCCTCAAAGCTGTATTGGTTATTTGCCAGGGGGGACATCACAAATGGCCACCTGGTGGGGGATGCTGTCTATGCACTGGAACCATGGATGATGACTCCCATTAGAAATGCACACACACCCATGCAGGAACACCATAATGAGGCACACACATAAACCAGAATCATCATAGAGCATGTGTTTGGGATACTGAAATCACAGTTCCATTGCTTGGACATATCTGGTGGAGCCTTGCAGTACTCTCCAGGAACTTGTGCCCACATCTTCGTAGTGTGTGCCATGCTACACAATATGGTCCTGCAGAAACAGCTGCAGCAGGGACAGAATGGTGAAGACCTTCACAGCCCACCACCATTGCCAAGAGCCCCACAGGCACAGAGGTTAAACCCTGAAAACCCTGAGCCAGCCCCAGTAGGCAGATGGAGGGTGCCCAGTATGCCCATGCCTTGGCAAAGAGGGAACATATAGCACACACAAAAGTGTAGGCACCTAGGGACTGACACCTTTCTCCACCTGCACACACAGTAAAATGGATGGCACACACAAGACTACCTGTAAATTGTCATGTATAGGAGTCTACTGTGTGCATCCAACATAGGCAGCCCCAACTATTGACACACAAGCCATTGGCACAAGGTAAGTCAACACCTGAACAGTAAATTAAGCTATCAGCATATGCAGATACTGTATGTATAGATTCATAGGTAGGTACTTGGCCAACTGTCAGTGGCCATTCATAAGCCCAGCCAAAATGTGTCAGATTTTGCCACCCCATTGATTCATTAACTGTCCCCTCTGTGGAGCAGAGCCAATGGTGGGATCCCTGGGGTGCATCTACTGTTCCCCATCCACCCTTCAAGGTTTCTCTTGCAGAGTGTTAGGGAGGGGCTCTGTATAATGTAGTTAGGGATGTTGTTCCAAAGTATGGGGAGTGTCTGTGACAGGAAGCTGTCCCCCCAGCATCTTCCATTTATTGTTTTGGCAAGGTTCAGCTCACTACAGTGTGTGGCTCACTGTGACATGGATTCCCATAGGTGGAGCATATCCATCAAGCCTGAGTTGACATGGCTGTGTGGCCAGCAGAGATCATCTCTGGGTAAATGAGATGCCACTGAGTAAAGCAGGGGTTTATTCAGTCTGGCTGCATAGGCCATATGTTGGAGGCCAGTATTTCCCCTTAGCGAAGCACATTTGTGGACCCCCCAGGTGTTGGAAGTGTCTTCTGAGGTACAACCCACGTGGGTTATTATACCCTACGATGGGACTGATGAGTGATGAGTAAAGGGGCACTATAACCCCAGTATGTCTAGATAGTAATCCTTTAGTATTCAGATGGCCTACATAGAAGGATGTCCTAACTACTGTGGAGATATGATTGTCAAAGGGGAGATCACTATCTACCTTAGTCCCCAGATACCCCATTACCTCATCCATTAAAGTGGCTGCCACTTATGTGTTAATATGTGGGTGCCAATTCCACAATGGAATGACCATGCAGTTAGTGGCATTTGGGCTGGGGGCCCATGTCATTGGCACCCTGTGACGTTCTCGTGAGGCCCCTTGAGATGTATGTGTCAGCTGGACAATCAGTCAGGCTCCCAGTTCAGTCATTGCCAAACATGTTTTGCTGTAGTGCTCCTGTGTCTGCCTGCACCTCTGAGATGTATATGCCAAACAGTAGGGCCCCAGGACTGAGTCCTGTGGGACACCAGTCATGACTGTCAAGAGTTGGACCTGGAAACTGCTAGTCGTACCATGACGGTTTTGTGTGTAAGCCTGTTGGCAACCCAACCTGTGATGTATGGGTGTATGTACAGGCTGGTGTGTTTATCAACAATACCTCAGTGGGGCATGGTGTCAAAACCCTTGGTGAGGTCCAGGTAGTAGGTGTGAACCACCTCCCACATCATCTAACATTGGTGACTGTATGTAAGACATCAAACAGGTTCAGTAGGCATGAACTGCACTAAACCAAGATGACCTGGGTTGGGCACATGTTCAAAGGTTACCAATGACATTGTTAATGAGTGCCATGAGGATGCGAACCATACCATTGCAGACCAGGCTAGTCAGGCTTATGGGGGGAGTAGTTACCATGGTCAGTTGTGATTTTGCCTTGATGGAGTGGAATAACTGTTGACGGCATGTAGCCTTAGAGGCTGAGGTAGGAAAGCTTAATTAGGTGGGGGCAGGTTGTCTTGTACAGTTTGCAAGATGCAGTCTGGGACAACCCTCTGCTCCATTGATGCTGTTTCTGCTGTTAGAGAGGGCCATTTCCACCTGTGTGTCTCTGATGTGTGGGATACTGTACCTTTGGTAGTGTTGTGCTTTTAGGGTGAAGTATGTTGAATGTATCTGCAAGGATGTTGGCATATCAGTAGGGTCAGCATATTTTTTGCTATATTTCACAGGCACAGTGCAAATCTGTGTGTCACCACATAGATCCTTGACATAGCCAAAGAAGGCTTTGTCATTATCTGATGTTAGCCTTGGATGATGTCATGAGGGGCCACATAATACTAATAGTGGTCATGGATGTCTGCCCTTTATGGGATTTGCTTTTGTCTGGAACACTGTCCCACTTCTGTAGTATAGCCTGTTTATTGCAGAGGTCCACCAGACTGGTGTCCTTTCTAGGAGGATTTAGTCTTGGTTTACCAGTGATGGCACAATACATACATCCGTAGGTGCTTATAGACTCATTTGTAACCATCTCAGTCAGGGGG
>NW_025055933.1:0-7566 GCF_019279795.1 Protopterus annectens | reverse complement strand
TTTTTTTGCTGCATTTATTGCTGCTTGTTAGTAGCTTGATTAAATTGTAACTGCTATCCTAAGCCTTTGGTTTAAGCACTTGGGATTCAGATCAGTTGTTAAGAAGGTTTGTGGTCTACACTGTTGTGGCTGGACAGGTAGCTTACATCCTTCTAAGCTGGGAATTGCTGATTGAAGGCTCAGTGTCTAAAAGTATATTAGTTCTGGTTTAAGCACTTGGGCTATGGGCCAGTTATTTTACAGGTGTGGTCTGCACTCGTGGGAGGAGAGGGTAGATTCTGCCCTTCTGAGCTGGGAGTTTCTGGTTAAAGGCTTATTGTGCCTGCTTATTTAAACTGCTTCTTTCTGATATTTGGTGCACCTTGTTGCTGTAGCATAGACTAGATTCAGACCTGCTGAATCTAGCTTTGCTTGTATAACCTGAGCACTAATCCAGGCCATCTTTTTTTTTTGGAGAAGGTTCTCCTGCACACTAGTGGCAGCAGTGTGCAGTTAGAACATGTCTGATTGAAGACTGCTGGTATGGGACTTAGCTTTTAGCTTTTTATTGGTTAATTGGTTTAAATCTGTTTGCTCATTTGCTACTGTTACATAAAAAAAGAAAAATATATATATGCTTTATGCATTGCCACCTTGCTAGGGTTAAACTGTTTCCAGCACCATAAATTCTGCTCTTCAAACTTTCCCTTAGAACTAGCCATTGTTTAGTTTTACACTCAAATCTGTTTCTTTTAGGTCAGCACTTGTTCAGAATTTGTTGTAAGCACTAAATAAGCTACAAATTACTACAACACTCAACTTTCCTCACTTGTCTATAGGAACAAAGTTTTTAGTACTTAATAAATAAGCACCTATCCAGGCAAGTCTAAGGATCAGCTCCCAAAGTTTTCTCCTGTCTACCTGCAGCAATTGCCTCATGCACACAGACAACCCTCTCCTCCTACCACCCAACACTACAACTCCGTAGGAAGATGGCACCTATAGCCAAACTGGAAGCAAAGCTCTTCTTCAACTTAAGACTGACTAGACAGTCGAAAAGGAGAAGGTAAACACTTGCACCATCCCACTCATCACATAGGCCCTCAAACCTACATCACCAAAACACACACATAGAAAAACAACACACATCTACATTCATGGAGGCTCTCGATAAAAAATCTGCCTAAGCAACAGAGACCTCCAAAGCAGAAATGCAAGTAACCTCCACACACAACACAAACCTAAATGACACATAGCCCAAAAAAACTGATTGTGAAGCGATTTCAAGCGACAGCCCATAAGGTATAACAATGCATCCAATACTCTAGTCGGTGACTTGTATAGTCAGGCACATTGATGTCTAATTCTACCAGGCTAAAGGAGGCCAAAGTTACTGTCAGCTGCATGTCTGGTGCCAGGATCTATCACATAATGCATGCACTCAGGTCACTCCACAAAAAGTACAAACATGACTCTGTCATTGTCCATTTTGGGGGAATGACCTGAGAATGCCCCCAAAGCCTGGACTACATGAATCCGATCTTGTAGCCCAGGCAGGTATGACCCTAGCCCTGAGAAATATCCTGCTATCACGCAAAATGATACCACAGTACAAGGACAAAATGATTGACTTCAACAATTGGCTAAGACTTTGGTGTCGTTCTAAGGGGATTCAGTATCTGTCTGCCTGGGATGACACGATCGACAGACCACAATGCTTTGCCAGAGATGGCTTGCACCTGTGATCCTTGGGATTCAGGATAGTGGCTAAGGCTCTTGCCACCCCTATAATGCCTTTTTTTAGGCAAGGTTCAAATGACAAATTCAACACTGTAACAGGTACAAGCAAGCAAAATCTGAGGGTAATGCTACTCAATGTTAGAAGTCTAAACCTAAAAATGCACTCACTTGAGGCACTGCTAAAAATGGAGAACATCGACATCTGTGCAGTGACAGTGACCTGTTCAAGGCTGCAGAGAGCACCTCTGCATTACCAGGCTATAATTCATACAACACCTTTCGGCCACCTAATCTGGACTGAAACACTAAAGGCGGAGGCGTGCCCATATTCATTAAGGATATCCACATCTCCAGGCCAGTTGCTAATCAAAATGCATCCGAGATTATCCAAGTGCAACTAACTCTAGGCAAGACCGCAATCCAAATTGTAGCTTACTACAGATCTCCCACCAGGCTCCAGGATTCCCCCTCCTAAATTTTTTTGATAGAGTGGAAAATATTAGGGTACAACCCAACACCCTAATAATGGGTGATTTCAACTACCCCACCATTAACTGGGAAAACTACGCATGTACCAACTCTTTTGCTCAATGTTTTCTGGAATTCATAAATTCCAGTACCTTGGATCAACTTATCCGCACTCACACCAGGGTTAGCAGTATCCTAGACCTGGTCATTGCCAACATGGGTGACCAGTGTTCAACACCAGAGGTCAATTCTTCATTGGTCAGACCACAAGCTAATCACCCTAGACATCCACATCCTGCCCCCACCCCCATTAGGGAAACCACGGTAAAAATTTTTAAACCCCGCTTCTTAAGACAGAAGTGACAAAATTCACGATACCCATGCAGGTGGACAATAGAGGTACGACTGCTGAATCCTACACAAATGCACTTTATAAGCACTTACAAGAGTGCATGGATCATGCTATCCCTAACAGAACCAAGATGCTATCCTCCAAAAAAAGGAAGCCAATCTGGTGGTCCCCTGCCATAAACAAACTCTGCAACAGAAGAAACTGTTGCAAAAAATAGTAAAATCTCATGATTGATGGAATTCCCTGATAAGCCTCAGTAAGAAGCTGAGATTCCTCATAAAATCCTCCAAAGCTAGTTACGAAAACAAAATTGTCACTGATTCTGAAGACAACCACAAATTCTATAGCTATGTCAAGAATCTCAATGGACACACTCAGATCTGCTTTGAGTTACAGCTCAATGGCACTAAATATACAGAACCAACTGATATTGCCAACATCCTGGCAGATAGGTTCAGTGCTAACTTTACCCCCCTCTTACCCCCAAAAGGTCCCATCTCTATACCAGAAGAATGCAAATTTCCTGTAATCATGGCTGCACAGGTAAAAACCACACTCTCCAAAGCCAAGAACACAGCATCCATGGGACCTGACAACATCCCAGGCTGCGTTCTGCACAAACTACAGAATGAACTGGCACCCCACCTAAGTACCATGTTCAATCATAGCATCACATCAGGATTTGTGCCCACTGAATGGTGCACAGTGACGGTTATCCCACTCCACAAAGGGGCAGCAACCATGGACCACAGGAACTACCACCTCATTAGCCTGATGAGCCTGGTCTGCAAGGCCATGGAATGTATCATCATGGAACTTATAAACAAAGACATTGGTAATCTCGAAACTCTGGACCTCACCCATTTCAGGTTTGTGAAATGCAGATCATGTTTCCTAAACCTCATAGACTTCTTTGAAGCAGTCACCAAAGCTTTCGATGAGGGTAAGATGGTTCACACAGCCTATCTAGATCTCGCCAAGGCTTTCAACACCATCTCCCACTCTGGAATTATAGATTAATTCACTAAACTAGGTATAAATCCCTGAGTCAGAAGATTGGTTGCCAACTGGCTCACTGACAGAGCCCACACTGTGATAGTAGCAGACTCCAAATCCGACTTCAGAACATTGACAAGCGGAGTATCACAGGGTTCAGTCCTGGGTCCTCTCCTGTTTGGTATCAACTTCTCTGAAGTACAGGCTAGCACAGAAGGTGTTTGGCTAACAAAGTTCACAGATGACTGCAAACTGAGCCATAATCGAAACTCAGAATGATGTGGACATCCTACCAAAGGGCCTCACTGAGACAGATGCCTGGTGACAGAGCCATGGCCTCAAGCTCAATGCCAAAAAGTGCACTGTCATCCCCTTTGGTAAAAACTCTGCACCCATGCACTACCACATAGGTGGTAGTCTACTTAACACCAAACGTGTGATAAGAGACCTTGGGACGCAGGTGGGCAGTAGTCTCTCCTTTGATAATCACATTGCCACAGTAGTCAGGAAATCCTTCTATGTAGCACATCTCTTCACAAAAGGCTTCTCATCCAGGAAAAAGCGCATTGTTCCCCCTACTCATCAATCATTAGACCCATTATAGAGTACAATGCCCCCTTTTTGGGATGTATCTCACAAGACATCTACAACAACTGGAAAGGGCAAAGAAATACCTCACTAAAAGGATTACCAGCCTCAAACAGTTGCCCCATGCAGACCGTCTCAAAAAACTCCAGCTATACTCCACATATCGCCTATTCAGAGGTGATCTCTGCCTAACATACAAAGCTATGTCAAACCCAGAGCTGTTGGATATGCTCCACTTAAAGAAATCCCAATCCCTCCGAGCTACACAATCTAGGGACCTAAACCTTGTCACCACAATATACAGGACATGCTGGAGGTATAGATTGCTTTCCCAGAGACTTCCCATACTCTGGAACAAACTACCTATCTGTATCAGACAAAGCTGCTCATTAGCACTCTTAAAGAAAAATCTTGATGATTGGATGGGAAATAGGAAATTCACTCAGGGGATCACTTCTGTGGCTCTGCCCGAGAGGAGCACAGGAAAATAATTTTCTTTGGTGGCAAAACACATGGTACCCTTTTGGTTAGGCTTTTATAGACCCTATATAGACCCTAGGGCCAATATCCTAGTACCTACCTATGAACCTATATGTATTCCTGGATTCCAACATGTTGTTTCATAAATGTCTGAGGAAAGCAAATTCATGCATTTGCAACTGACTAGAAGAACTCCTCATAGGAGAATACCAGACTAATGGTCCAGAGCCTTTTTAAACCTACCCATTTATGCCCCAGTTTTCTTAATTATCAGTGCCCAAGGACTGGAATGACTTTAGTATATCCCTGTGCCTAACAGCATCTACAAGCTACTGTTGTCCATAATGGCCACAGGTGACAAGCAGGGGTGAATTTATGATTTCTCATCCATTGGTCCAAATATTTGAATAGGCTTAGAAAAGAGCTCTGTTTCACATAAATGAGAAGTCTGTTCCAGAGAAGGGGTGTAATCTATGAAACATACACCTGTTCCTCCAATCATATTTTGTTTATGTCACAGATATTCTTGTGCTGTTTGTTTTGTGAATGTGTAGCAGATCTATCAGGGCTGGATTGGAGAATGCCTTGTGTTTTAGGCAAAGATTGGCCTTTTGTAGTCTGTAGGAGACTGAGTACAGGGACAAGGCTTTAAGGTAGTCCACATAGGGCATATTGTTTACACCTTGTATTATTTTAATGAAGAATCTCTGTGGTCGCTGTAGTTGTTGCAAATACCTGTAATTGACATTGGTCTTAATAGGCCTGACATAGTATACCTCTCAACCTGAAACATCAAAATCTGACAAGGGCTGCAAAAAAGGTACAACCAGCCTAATAACATCAAATTTGCATACATAATTAAGCAATCTCCACCCACTCCACTGGAATTGTGGGGCAAACCAAACATATGTCACCCCCTGTTAATCTGGAAAAAGTCCCATTACCTGGCTTTTCACACCGCATTTACCATAAACACTAATGTGTGCATACTGCTTTACTTCTATACCATTACAGACTTATTTTTAAATTTTTATAAGCCAATGCATAAAATACCAATATCTCTTAAATACATTAAGTAAACAAAGCAATACTGTCTCACAAATGAAAATAGATCGCATTAAACTCAAGCATTCATTGGAAATGCATTGAAACACACTATAGCCAAAAGAAATGCACCTGGCCAGTGATGGATAAAGATTGCCTTTGGCGGTTGGCATCACTTGGTCTCTTTGCATAACAAAACAAGCAAAACATACATGTTCTTTTGATACACCTTCCTGACTTGGCTACATTATAATCCCCATAATACAGAAGACTTTGTTAAATGTAAAGCTTAGACATTTCTAAATTTTATATTGTTTTAACATTTTTCCAGTAGACAATAAAATGTAAAATAAAGGAACCAATAATGACAAACGTCCCGTTCATGCTGTCCATCATAAAAGCTCTATTCACACCCAATATATAAAATAGAATATAGTGTGTTTCCCTTAGCATCTTGTACAGCTCTGACTTATTTTCAATTTCATTTTTTTGGGGTATAAACATTTTGAAAAGCTGGCAGAATAAAATGGTTACAACAAATATGATTCTCACCGCTGTCTCTAAATCCCAGTCTCTAAAAATTGCCAGCCAGGAGCTTAAATACACCACCATGCCAATCAGAGGTTTCTAAAAGATAGGGCTGACTGTAAACTTTAAATGGCTACTGGTCGATAATCTAGTCTCTACTTCCTCACCTTAGCCTGAACTTGATAAAAACTGGATTGGTGCTTCATATGGGGAAATGCTATCCAAAAATTCAGATAAATTTCAATTGTTCTTATAAACCCTTTAGGAAAATTCACTAGAATAAACATTTTGCACATTACTATTTCTGAAGAATATAAAGTCTGAAATTCAATGCCTTGCCTATTATTTAGTGAATTAAATCTGTAATTTGCCACGCAACAATTGAAAAACATTTCAGGGCAACATGAGCATGAATTCACAAGCTTCAGTGGGTGTATTGGTGAGCCTGAGCATACCGTATGACAGCCCATACAAAATGACAAAACCAGGTTTACAATTTTATCTCCTGGTAAAAAGTTTTCCCAATAGTGGGTTCTAATGCTGTGTCTGCAGCACTGACTGGATATAATCTGATATCCCTTTCTTACTTCTCCACAGTTGCATTTGTGCACTCTTATCTGCAGCAACTTAGGAATCCACAGATTTGTTAGACTTTATTTTCATTCAAAAAGTTTAGTCAGCTGCAATAATCAACTGAAAATAGCAATATATGCAGTTAGTTTTTTTTTCTGTTATTGCTCTATCCATATGAAACTTCCATTTCTTTTGTGTGTGCAACTGCTATACTTTTGCAAGCATCAACAGATCTTTTAAAAAGTAGTTTCTATTTGCTTATTCATAAAAGCTTGTGGTTAATGTCCTGCTTTATCATAGAATGGTATCCTCACAGCATTGGTATGACTGTTGGTATCTAGACATTTTTAAGGTAGACTATCATTTAATGTTTGTTGCCTCACTGGATGAATATGTCATAAATGAATGTTCTCTATCCCATTCAAGTTATGTTCAAGCACTTTACAAAACACACACTCAAGCAATGCTATATAAAGTAAAAAAAAGCAAACAAATTTCAGGGAAAAAAAGGAATAAAATTTGTAAATAAGTAATTTTCTAAGAAACGCCAAACTATTAAAATCAATCGTACATTCAGATAACTATATATTAGTGTGAACCAAACAAATGTAAGGAAGAGCTCAGATAGACACCTGCTATTAAAAAAAATTACAACAATACAGAACCTAAAAATTGGGCCCAAATTCAGGAAGTTGTGACATGCAGTCTTGAAATTAAGAATTGTACCAATGTTACAAGCCCACCAAATAGTCTATAGCAACAAACAATAGCAAAGACAGTGCCAAAGAGAAAAAAACCCCCCCTTTAAAAATTTTTTT
>NW_025055932.1:0-7431 GCF_019279795.1 Protopterus annectens | reverse complement strand
TTAAACTGTATTCATACTGTACTCCTTAGTGTAATATTCTCTAAACCTTTTAATTGTTAAACTGTATTCATACTGTACTCCTTAGTGTAATATTCTCTAAACAGCAAATTTTAAAGTAGTTTTAACTTATTCCAATTGAGTGTAATATTGCCTAAACCTTTTAAGGGTTAAACTGTAGTCATACTGGACGTCTTAGTGTAATTTTCTCTAAGGCTTATTTACCTGGCTTTATGTTCATATTGTACTCCTTAGTGTAATATTCCCTAAACTTTTTAATTGTTAAACTGTATTCATACTGTACTCCTTAGTGTAATATTCTCTAAACCTTTTAATTGTTAAACTGTATTCATACTGCACTCCTTACTGTAATATTCTCTAAACCTTTTAATTGTTAAACTGTATTCACACTGTACTCCTTAGTGTAATATTCTCTAAACCTTTAAATTGTTAAACTGTATTCATACTGCACTCCTTAGTGTAATATTCTCTAAACCTTTTAATTGTTAAACTGTATTCATACTGTACTCCTTAGTGTAATATTCTCTAAACCTTTTAATTGTTAAACTGTATTCATACTGTACTCCTTAGTGTAATATTCTCTAAATCTTTTAATTGTTAAACTGTATTCATACTGTTCTCCTTAGTGTAATATTCTCTAAACCTTTTAATTGTTAAACTGTATTCATACTGTACTCCTTAGTGTAATATTCTCTAAACCTTTTAATTGTTAAACTGTATTCATATTGTACTCCTTAGTGTAATATTCTCTAAACTTTTTAATTGTTAAACTGTATTCATAATGTTCTCCTTAGTGGAATATTCTCTAAACCTTTTAATTGTTAAACTGTATTCATACTGTACTCCTCAGTGTAATATTCTCTAAACCTTTTAATTGTTAAACTGTATTCATACTGTACTCCTTAGTGTAATATTCTCTAAACCTTTTAATTGTTAAACTGTATTCATACTGTACTCCTTAGTGTAATATTCTCTAAACCTTTTTAATTGTTAAACTGTATTCACACTGCACTCCTTAGTGTAATATTCTCTAAACCTTTTAATTGTTAAACTGTATTCATACTGTACTCCTTAGTGTAATATTCTCTAAACCTTTTAATTGTTAAACTGTATTCATACTGTACTCCTTAGTATAATATTCTCTAAACCTTTTAATTGTTAAACTGTATTCATACTGTAATCCTTAGTGTAATATTCTCTAAACCTTTTAATTGTTAAAATGAATTCATACTGTATTCCTTAGTGTAATATTCTCTAAACATTTTAATTGTTAAACTGATTTCATACTGTATTCCTTAGTGTAATATTCTCTAAACCTTTTTATTGTTAAACTGTATTCATACTGTACTCCTTAGTGCAATATTCTCTAATCCTTTTAATTGTTAAAATGTATTCATACAGTACTCCATAGTGTAATATTTTCTAAACCTTTTAATTGTTAAACTGTATTCAAAGTGCACTCCTTAGTGTAATATTCTCTAAACCTTTTAATTGTAAACTGTATTCTTACTGTACTCCTTAGTGTAATATTCTCTAAACCTTTTAATTGTTAAACTGTATTAATAGTGTACTCATTATTGTTATATTCTCAAAACCTTTTAATTGTTAAACTGTATTCATACTGTACTCCTTAGTGTAATATTCTCTAAAGCTTTTAATTGATAAACTGCATTCATTCTGTACTCTTTAGTGTAATAATCTTTAAACTTTTTAATTGTTAAACTGTATTCATATTGCACTCCTTAGTGGAATATTCTCTAAACCCTTCAATAGTTAAACTGTATTCAAACTGTACTCCTCAGTGTAATATTCTATAAACTTTTTAATTGTTAAACTGTATTCATACTGTACTCCTTAGTGTAATATTCTATAAACCTTTTAATTGTTAAACTGTATTCACACTCTACTCCTTAGTGTAATATTCTCTAAAGCTTTTAATTGTTAAACTCTATTTAGACTGTACTTCTTAGTGTAATATTCTCTAAACCTTTTAATTGTTAAACTGTATTTATACTGTACTCAGTGTATTATTCTCTAAACCTTTTATTTGTTAAACTGTATTCATACTGTACTCCTTAGTGTAATATTCTCTAAACCTTTTAATTGTTAAACTGTATTCATACTGTACTCCTTAGTGTAATATTCTCTAAACCTTTTAATTGTTAAACTGTATTCATACTGTACTCCTTAGTGTAATATTCTCTAAACTTTTTAATTGTTAAACTGTACTCACACTGTACTCCTTAGTGTAATATTCTCTAAACCTTTTAATTGTTATACTGTATTCACACTGCACTCCTTACTGTAATATTCTCTAAACCTTTTAATTGTTAAACTGTATTCACACTGTACTCCTTAGTGTAATATTCTCTAAACCTTTTAATTGTTAAACTGTATTCACACTGCACTCCTTAGTGTAATATTCTCTAAACCTTTTAATTGTTAAACTGTATTCATACTGTACTCCTTAGTGTAATATTCTCTAAACCTTTTAATTGTTAAACTGTATTCATACTGTACTCCTTAGTGTAATATTCTCTAAACCTTTTAATTGTTAAACTGTATTCATACTGTTCTCCTTAGTGTAATATTCTCTAAACCTTTTAATTGTTAAACTGTATTCATACTGTACTCCTTAGTGTAATATTCTCTAAACTTTTAATTGTTAAACTGTATTCATACTGTACTCCTTAGTGTAATATTCTCTAAACCTTTTAATTGTTAAACTGTATTCATACTGTACTCCTAGTATAATATTCTCTAAACCTTTTAATTGTTAAACTGTATTCATACTGTACTCCTTAGTGTAATATTCTAAACCTTTTAATTGTTAAACTGTATTCATAATGTACTCCTTAGTGTAATATTCTCTAAACCTTTTAATTGTTAAACTGTATTCATACTATACTCCTTAGTGTAATATTCTCTAAACCTTTTAATTGTTAAACTCTATTCATACTGTATCCATAGTGTAATATTCTCTAAACCTTTTAATTGTTAAACTGTATTCATACTGTACTCCTTAGTGTAATATTCTCTAAACCTTTTAATTGTTAAACTGTATTCATACTGTACTCCTTAGTGTATTATTCTCTAAATCTTTTAATTGTTAAACTGTATTCATACTGTACTCAGTGTAATATTCCCTATACCTATTAATTGTTAAACTGTATTCAAAATGTACTCCATAGTGTAATATTCTCTAAACCTTTTAATTGTTAAACTGTATTCATACTGTACTCCTTAGTGTAATATTATCAAAACCATTTAATTGTTAAACTCTATTCATACTGTACTCCTTAGTGTAATATTCTCTAAACCTTTTAATTGTTAAACTGTATTCATACTGTAATCCTTTTTGCCATATTCCCTAAACCTTTTAATGGGTAACTGAATTCATACTGTACTCCATTGTGTAATATTCTCTAAACCTTTTAATGTTTAAACTGTATTCATACTGTACTCCTTAATGTACTATTCTCTAAACTTTTTAATTGTATAACTGTATTCATACTGTACTCCTTATTGTAATATTCTCTAAACCTTTTAATTGTTATACTACATTCATACTGTTTTCCTTAGTGTAATATTCTCTAAACCTTTTAGTTGTTAAACTGTATTCACACTGTACTCCTTAGTGTAATATTCTCTAAACCTTTTAATTGTTAAACTCTATTCATACTGTATCCATAGTGTAATATTCTCTAAACCTTTTAATTGTTAAACTGTATTCATACAATACTCCTTAGTGTAATATTCTCTAAACCTATTAATTGTTAAACTGCATTCATACTGTACTCCATAGAGTAATATTCTCTAAACCTTTTAATTGTTAAACTGTATTCACACTGTACTCAGCGTAATATTCCCTAAACCTATAAATTGTTAAACTGTATTCATACTGTACTCCTTAGTGTAATATTCTCTAACCCTTTTAATTGTTAAACTGTATTCATACTGTAATCCTTAGTGTAATATTCTCTAAACCTTTTAATTGTTAAACTGTATTATTACTGGTCTCCTTGGTATAATGCTCTCTATACCTTTAAATTGTTTAACTGTATTCATACTATACTCCTTAGTGTAATATTCTCTAAACCGTTTAATTGTTAAACTCTATTCATACTGTATCCATAGTGTAATATTCTCTAAACCTTTTAATTGTTAAACTCTATTCATACTGTACTCATTAGTGTATTATTCTCTAAACCTTTTAATTGTTAAACTGTATTCATACCGCACTCAATGTGATATTCTCTAAAGCTATTAATTGTTAAACTGCATTCATACTGTACTCCTTAGAGTAATATTCTCTAAACCTTTTAGTTGTTAAACTGTATTCACACTGTACTCAGTGTAATATTCTCTAAACCTATTAATTGTTAAACTGTATTCACAATGTACCCCATAGTGTAATATCCTCTAAACCTTTTAATTGTTAAACTGTATTCATACTGTACTCCTTGGTGTAATATTCTCTAAACCTTTTAATTGTTAAACTGTATTCTTACTGTACTCCTTGGTATAATATTCTCTAAACCTTTTAATTGTTAAACTGCATTCATACTGCAATCCTAGGTGTAATATTCTCAAAACCTTTTAATTGTTAAACTGTATTCATACTGTACTCCTTAGTGTAATATTCTCTAAACCTTTAATTGCTAAAGTGTATTCATATTGTACTCCTTAGTGTAATATTTTCTAAACCTTTTAATTGTTAAACTGTATTCATACTGTACTCCTTAGTGTAATATTCTCTAAACCCTTCAATTGTTAAACTGTATTCATGCTGTACTCATTAGGTTAATATTCTCTAAACCTTTTAATTGTTAAACTGTATACATACTGTACTCTTTAGTGTAATATTCTCTAAACCTTTTAATTGTTAAACTGTATTCATATTGTACTCCTTAGTGTAATATTCTCTAAAATTTTAATTGTTAAACTGTATTCATACTGTACTCCTTAGTGTAATATTCTCTAAACCTTTTAATTGTTAAACTGTATTCATACTGTACTTCTTAGTGTAATATTCTCTAAACCTTTTAATTGTTAAACTGTATTCATACTGTATCCAGAGTGTAATATTCTCTAAACCTTTTAATTGTTAGACTGTATTCATACCGTACTTCTTAGTGTAATATTCTCTAAACATATTAATTGTTAAACTGGATTCATACTGTACTCCATAGAGTAATATTCTCAAAACCTTTTAAATGTTATACTGTATTCACACTGTACTCAGTGTAATGTTCTCTAAACCTATTAATTGTTAAACTGTATTCACAATGTACTCCATAGTGTAATATACTCTAAACCTTTTAATTGTTAAACTGCATTCATACTGTACTCCTTAGTGTAATATTATCTAAACCTTTTAATTGTTAAACTGTATTTATACTGTACTCCTTAGAATAATATTCTCTAAACATTTTAATTGTTAAACTCTATTCATACTGTACTCCTTAGTGTAATATTCTCTAAACCTTTCAATTGTTAAACTGTATTCATACTGTACACCTTAATGTAATATTCCCTAAACCTTTAATTGTTAAACTGTATTCTTACTGTACTCATTGGTGTAATATTCTCTAAACCTTTTAATTGTTAAACTGTGTTCTTACTGTACTCCTTGGTGTAATATACTCTAAACCTTTTAATTGTTAAACTGTATTCATACTATACTCCTTAGTGTAATATTCTCTAAACCATTTCATTGTTAAACTCGATTCATACTGTATCCATAGTGTAATATTCTCTAAACCTTTTAATTGTTAAACTGTATTCATACTGTACTCATTAGTGTAATATTCTGTAAACCTTTTAATTGTTAAACTGTATTCATACCAGGCTCAATGTAATATTCTCTAGACCTATTAATTGTTAAACTGCATTCATACTGTACTCCATTGAGTAATATTCTCTAAACCTTTTAATTGTTAAACTGTATTCACACTGTACTCAGCGTAATATTCCCTAAACCTATTAATTGTTAAAATGTATTCATACTGTACTCCTTAGTGTAATATTCTCTAAACCTTTTAATTGTTAAAATGAAAACATATTCCCCGGGATTCATGAAGCTGGTACTTAAGGCCGGGCGTGAAAGGCTCCGCTTGCTCGGCGGTGCACATTTTGAATAGCGGCGGCTTAGTAGCGCCATATACATATTAATGAGAGTGCACCGAATCACAGACACTTGCATGTAGTGTACGCGTGAGCGAGCTCGGTAGGATGCCCTGCATGCGTGTCCTAAGCCGGCATGAGGTGAGCAACCTAATGTGCTGACAGCCACGGTCCGCCCACAATAGTAATGGCAGCAGCCAGGTCCTGTGCAGAGATATGAACGACGTACAGTATGGCGCAACATAGTTCCCGTCCCACCATTAACGGAGAAGCAAATAGAAGCCCGCGAAGGCATAAGTGTACCCGTCCAAGGAGCAAAGGATAATGCGCATAAGTACCGCTAGTCATCCCGCTAATGCACCGGGCCAGTGTTTACACTCAGAAGAGAAGGTGTACAGCCGCATGTCAGCGCGCACCCGACTCTATGGAGCAGCTTACTAAAGGTCACCACCTGTCCCACTTTGGTTGTGGCAGTCTCTCCATGGCCAGTTGTGTCCAAAACGTATTAGAAATGGCTTGATGTGCTATGAGTTGTAGGACACAATGATATCCCGTGATTTAATGTAATGGTAGCATGAATTGTGGTTGGTTTCTGTAACAGAAATACCTACATGACACAAGAAACAGAATAAGCAAGCAAATTGCCACAACAATAAGCATATTATTTAGGCAAACAAGTGAAGTTCTATGCTATATAGTGACCGCTTTGTATGTGTCGGCCTGTAAAGTCAGATGTGAGTCCCGGAAATATCCCAGATCGGAAACTGTCCGGAAAAGGTGGAAACCCCAGTAGCGACATGAAGGCATGCGTCACCAGGGTTGGCCTGCTGTCCCAATGTGCCATGGACAGTCCTGATTGGACAGTCGTGTATTCCTGCAACAATAAAGTAAAAAATGGGAAAAATGACCTCCGATCCTGCCATCGCCGCGAAATTCCCCGCATAATATACATGTAATAGTAGCATAAAACATATACATTACGACAGAAACACAGACTATGGCATAAGAAAATAAATAAGGAACCCAAATGCTTATTGGCAGAATAAGCTATAGTATGGCAAACAAGTGAAGATCTGTCAACCGCACTAGTCACGTGGGTATGTGTAGTCCTGCAAATCGAGAGTTTCCACATAACATGCCCCACTATGGGCACTGGAAAAGCGGTGCCAACCATAATGGTCACAAGCAGTAGTGAGGAGTACATAGCCAGGTAGCTGTGTTCACATAACAACAGTAAGGAAGCAAAGATACCTTCCAAACACAGGCAAACAAACACATGTGCATACA